>NW_006435762.1:3355337-3363095 GCF_000325575.1 Pteropus alecto
GACATCCTCATGGAGCACAAACATGGAATATAACTTTTAAAGAGGCTCATTCTTGCTGCCATTTCCTGATAGGAATATTTGAGTGAAGTATTCAATCAGGCACTAAAGCCGCAGACATTAAACAGAAGGGCACATTTTTTAGGCAATCTAGAGAAGGAGAAATAGTAACAGTGAGAGTTTCTCTGACTAACCCCATGTGTTTCTAGTACAATATCTGTAAGTAGTCACCAGCAATCAGGTTTATAGCATATCTCCCCTCTGACTTTATTGTACAATTAATATTGTACCAAGAAATAATAATAATTTTAAAAAGAATCATACATAAATCCCGCAAACTAGAAAACCAAAGTGTTTTTTCCTGTTCCCTATTAGTACTTTTATACATACTTTGATAGTTTTAATGATAAATCAGAGCAATTATATATTCTGGTTTTCTGTTAAAGTGAATTATAAACATTGCTATTTGTTACTATGTTTGCAGAATAATTTTATTATTATTATTGCATAAGAGTCTATCCAGTTGATATATTATTTCCTCTAATTATTAAAAAGGACAACTGTATTATCTGAGCAAAATTAAATAAAAATTACAAGAATATCCATCTGACAGATATTAATGATATACATAAATGTTATTGAGCTGCAAAGTAATTGACTATAAAATAGAGAACAGCTCACATAAATTATAATTAATATTCTCTATACCCTATGAAATCAAAACTTTCTAGGGGAGAGGCTGTAGAAAAGGAAACTGTGTAGATATCCTCCTGAAAAAGGAACAGTCCTTTCTATTCCTTTAAAAGTTGGTTTTAGGAAATAAGCTTGCAAATTCCATTTTCCCTTTCCTGCAGCTGGACTTCTACTTGCACAGAGGTGGAAGGAGCAAAATAATATGCCTTGAGCAGTTCTGATTAATCGGATTGATTTTCTAACAACTGGCCATAAAGTATAAATAACTAATGGCCTTCTTTAATCGATTAAATTAATCAACAAATAGATACTGAGCACCTATTATATGCTGAATGTGAAATACATAGGGAAGAATATAACTCTGCTCCCTTAGAGTTTACAATCTAGACAAGGTATAGATCAGTAATCAAATAAATAATAAGATAATTACAAGTTTTAGTAAGTGCTAAGAAAAAATAAACAGGGCACTTACCACGGAAATGAAGGTGGGGCATCCTTTAGATAGGGGATCACACTGACACTGAAACTTGAGGAATAAGAACAAGTCATCTACAAAAAGAATAGAGGAAAGAAGGAACAGCAGGGGCAAAGACTCTAAGGCATGATCGAACTTGGCATAGTGATCGCGGCCAGAGGGACTGCAATACACTGGGCAAAAGAAAGTGTGGCCTTGGGTAAGATAGAGAAGAGGGCAGGAGCCCCATCATGCATGGCCCAGGATCCCATGGTAGGAATCTAAATTTCATTACAAGTACAATGGGAAGCCAGATAAAAGTTTTAAGCAGATGAAAAGCATAATTCCAGTCATGTTGAAAAAGTAACTTTTGGCTGCCGTGTGGAAAATAGATTGGAAGGAGTGCAAGAGTGGAAGTAGAGAGAATAATTAGGAGATGGTTGGCAACCCCATGAGAAGTAATAATGGCTGGGATCTCAGTGGTGGCAGTGGAGATAGAGACAAATAGACAAGATAGATCTCAATCAGAGAGAGCTGCCAGCTAAAATGGCTATGGAGAAAGAAGGAAAAGGAAGGTGTCAATAATGACTGGGAATGCTGGGGGAGCACCATATTTAGAAGTGGAAGGTGGGAAATCAAGAGCTCTCTTTGGATATTTAAGTTGGAGGTGTCTTATGAGACATCCAGGTGGAACTGTAGGCTAGGCCGTTAGACACACGAGTCTGAAATCCATTTGGGACTTGTTAGCAGTCTGATGATATTTAAAGTCTAAAGACTGGATGAGACTCTGAAGGAGAGTGTGTAACTGAGGCAGAAAAAGGGCCCTGTACTGAACCTGTAATATTCCCTGAGATACCCAGTCATGACCAGAAGCAAATCCGCATCTGGTGGAACCTCAAGCTATTTGAGGACTCATAACATATTATTATTAACTAACCCATCAATAGTCAGGGAGATTATCCAGGGAATATTATTTCCTTTAGAGCTTTCATTTTTCCCTTGCCTATATTCCTTAACTCTGCTGTCCCCTGAACCCTAAGAACCCTCCTAAGAGGAAAAGAGATGGCAAGCGTGAGTGAGATTTTTCATGCTCAGTGACCGTGTAGGCTGTCACCTCAAGTAGTTGCATGTTGGAAGTTCAGCACAGCTGCCAGAGTACTTTGCCATTTTTTTCTCTGTTTTCATGGCTGTAAGTAACTATTGTGGGTCTTCCCTGAGAGCCAGGACTCCAGAAGCTCTTACATCTGCATTGTCCAGTAGCTTGTGGGTTGTGCTTAACAGCTCTATAACAAGATTGTATAGTAAGGAGCAAGAAGGGACCTTTGAAAGCATAAAGCCCAAGCCTGTTATTTTACAAATGAGGGAACTGACTCACTTACAGCCACTCATGAAATGAAAGGCATTTCAGGCTTCATTTCACCAACCACTGATCAACTTCTTTGATCAAGGGAAGTTCGTTAGCCTTCATTCGATCCAAGATATGACTTGTTTACTGTGGTCCCTAAGAAAAGACCAATCCAAGTGTTTAAAACCTCTCTAATTGGAAAAAGAAACAGAGTATTTCTAGGTCTAAAGTGTAGATATGCTAAGAAATACCCTATTAATGCTGCACTTTTCCCAACCTGAAGAAATGAGGTAGATTCTATTACCCAGGATCACCTTTTGAGACACTGCATCTGTGGAGGCTCAGAGTATGCTATATTGTGAATGACCATAAAAAATGGGCAGGAGGATCTATAAATTAGAGATGAGTTTTGTATTGGCATAAGAAAATACATATCTAAAAGTCATTGTCTTTACATAGCCAAATAACAAATACTGATGAGTGTTAAATAATTGATAAAGCTTGCTATTGCATAAAGACCGTTTTTAAAAATAAGAACCAGAAGATGTAATAAATTTAGTGGACAAAGACACTGTTTAATCTTTTCTGGGAAATGTCTGATGAGACAAACACATGTTATTTTCTCATTCTGTCTCTTCTCTGCCTGACATTTTGCACCTGATTTATATGAAGAAGTCTCTCTGCCTGCTTGAAATTTCAGTGAATTGAGGCACATACTTTTCCTTCTAGGATGTCAAAATTCATAGGTTTGGGGGCCAGCAAGAGCATTAGAGATAATTCAGTGAATCTCTCTTGCTTTCTGAAAATGAAACTAAAGAGGCAAGAGGCTTGGCAAAAATTAGAAACTGATATGTTTGACATGAGCAACATTTTGTTTTCTCTGTTAACAGTTCATTTTATACAAGTTTGATTTTTTTTCCATTAAAAATTTTGGAGATGTAAGCAAAAAAAATACCACGAATGTGATTATTGTTCGCACTTTAATATATTGCTTTCCAGAGTTTTTTTCTGTGCATATTAAAAAATAATTGTTAAAAAATAGATTTCAAAACTTATTTAGTGTATACATAATTTTTATTTTTTTCAGTTAATGTATCATAAGCATTTTTAATGGATGCAGAATATTCAGGCCAATGTGTGTATTATAATTCACTTAATGTTTCTGCAGTTCTTGAGCATTTAGGATAATTCCACTTTTTGCTATTATATGTAACAATATTATATGATATTTAAACATCTTATAGCATATATTTCTTTTGATAGATTATACCTTTAAGATAGGAATTTTAGAAATATAATTAGATAGTCATGTTTATTACTATTTATATAGTCACAGGATCAGCCTGCTTCACTATTGCTTTACAATATTAACTTATTATCATTAAAGATATTTGTTAGTTTCCATATAGAAAGTGGCACTAGTTTGAGTTCTCAATTCTTTTATGGCTGCTGAGTCCTCTGGACATCTTCACTCTTCCTACCCTCAGCATTTTAGCTTCCTTAATTGCTTATAGTTTCCTGAGCACAATAGCCTATTCTATAGATGTTGTTTGAAGGTCTCTCTAGACAAAATAAGAACCCCTTGAAAATGAGGTCTATATTTTATTCATCCATAAGTTCCTAGGCTCTTGCATAGTGCCTGACACACAATAGTGCTCAATAAATATTTATTTAACGAATGAATGAATGAATGAATGAATGAGTAAACGAGGTTGAACTTCCCCCCAATGTTTGTTCAGTAGCTGTGATTTCTGAATACATTGTCTGGTTATGTCCTTTCTTCATTTACTTACCAGTGTCAGATTTTTCTTAATTTTTACTAGTGTTGAATATGAGAAGATATTAACTCTTTGCCTGTCACATGTGGGTTAATAACTCCTTTTAGTTTGTCGTTTGCTTCATATATTAAAATAGAGAGTGGAAGTTGGGCTAATAAATGTGTCATCTCCTGCTGTATTTTCTCCACTTAAAATGTGCTCAGAAGGTGAGGAAGCAGGGGAGAGTGAGCAGAGAGATCGCATAGGTTGTTCATGTGAAAAGAGGAAATGTGTTGAGCACGTTTCAGGCCCTCTAAAGCCCCTGTATGCAGTGAAAAACAAATTCTTCTCTTGCATACAGAGAGGTAGGTTTAATTAAAAGCCACGCAGAGTGGCTGAGTAATTTCTTAATATATTCCATTTGTAAATGAGAAGTGAAAACACTCATTACTAATAGTTAAACCATTGGTGAATCAGCACTGCCCATAGAAAACAAACATATACCACCCTGTTTACATTGAAAGGAGGAAAAAAAAAAAGATCTCACTCACCTGTTTTTTTTTTCCTCCCTATGTTATCAGGTATGCTTTTCATGTTTAAAAAAAAACATATCGGAATCATATCTTCATACAGTCCCTCAGGGTCTGTTGCTACATTTGTAAAAGTTAATATTTTTCTGGTTAATATTTTACAACGCAGACAAACCTGTAAAACTCAAGCTGTCAGGAGCCTTCATGATAAATAACAGCAGCCTCCTCTGGCCAAAGTAGAAGCTTAAACCACATGACTGGAAAGAAAAATATTCTAACATCCTAATGTTAGAATTTTTAGATCTCTTATTTGGAAGAGGATATTTCCGGATACTCTCAGGATTCACAGGAAACACACACACACACACACACACACACACACACACACACACCCATCTCCTCCATTAGAAAAAGCTTCCTGAGGTTAGCGATCCATCATAGACATGTTGGCGAATCCCCAGAACCTGGTGCAGCACCTGGGAATCGTCTCTGAACACACATTTGAAATATAAAAAGCAACTGGGGCAGCCCTGCCTCCTGTGCGTGCCCCAGACCCGCTCTCCACTCTCTACCTGCTTCTCTGCCCAGGAGGCTAACCCACACAGGCCTCATCAGAGGGCTCCCTTCACCTGAGGCTTTCCAGGGCAGTTCAGAAGGAGTTTAGAGGAATGGAGCGGAATGAGACTGGGGCATCTATTCCCTTGATTTCCTCCCTGCGAGATTGCCTAAAGCTGGCTGCTTTCCAGAGGTCATAGCACCTGTCAAGTGACCCTCTCTGTCCCATCCTCTCTTTCCAAGTTCCAGTGGCACCCTAACCCTCATCCCTTTGGCCGAGGAGTTCTGTGCTACTCCTTTTGGTCCCTTCCCTGCTCTCTGCTCACACTTTAGTAAATGTCCCTTTATTAAACTCTCCTGGGATTATCCTAATTTGAATGTGCCATTTATTTTCTGCTGGAACACTGCTGAATTAGTTGGTCATAAAGTGTGCGCATGTGGGTTTGGTTGCTGCACCCTAAACTTCAGCCTTCAGTCTGCTCCTCATGCTGTGCGCTCCAGAAGAGACGCCTTTTCCCAATGTGCATACTGGCAAGTATGGGCTGATGCCACCTTGGGCTGAACCTATGTATATGGGCTTCAATATTAAAAAAGACAGTCTGCTGATAGATGCATCTTCTCTGTTGTTCCTCCAGCCCCTCTTGTCTTGTGAGTTGCAGCTTTGCCTGCAGCCTGAGTGAGTCATCTCTACCACAAAAGCAGCAACAAGACTCTCCAAATGTTGACTGCTTTGGCTGTTCCTACAGAAGCTGGAACAAACCAATGACAACAGTTCCTCTGGTCATTTGGTGTTTTGTGGCTGTTTTTACCTTTTCTTTCAGTTGTGTTTTCATGCAGACTCACCCTCCCCTAACTCACAAGAAGCCTGTGTGATATACAGCCAGCATCACAGTCACAAAACTTGTTTTTATCACTCTCATCTTTAGTGTGGATGATGGAAACAGATCTAAAGGACAAAGGCTGCCTCTCGTGCAATGAAATGATCTGTCTTATCTCATGCTCCTGTCCTTGTGCCATGTGAAGCCCAGTCTTGTGGGGGTGCTTTAGACTTTCAACTCTTTTATTGTTCAAGTTTCTTTGCCAATCTTCGCTGATAATTTTAATTGACTTCACAATTCCGCTTCAGTGCCTGGAATGCTCCCAAGTAAGGGAGCTGTGAATTGCACATGAGAAATGGGATGTGTCACTCCATTTGCTTTCTATGTCTTTAGTGACTGAGGATGTGCTGGTATGGTGAGTGAAGGTCATCTCTCCTCACCCACTCAAAGAACTTGGCAGTTACCTGGGCTACTAGACTACGCTATGACGTCTAAATCCAATTTTATCATTCAGTTCAGATATCACTTCCTATTTTTCTCTTCCCTGTGTGTTGTGAAGCTCATCTGATCTTCTGACTATTCAGCACCTAGTACAGAATAGGCTTCCCCCTATAACGTTAAACTGATTTTAGATCAGAAGCCAACAGATCCTTTCAGCAGCACTCAAAGAGATGAAATCTTTAGCTGCAGACTGTCCTTGCTGCTGAAAGAGACTGGCTCGGTTTGAGCAGCAATAATTAATTTCAAAGAAAATTTCCATCTCCAGGTCTTTGCATCTCACTAATTATTTTCAAGGTAAATTGAATTCGCTTTTGCATTATCTTCCCACCCCACCTTGCAATAAGCAATTTAAGATGAAACTGCTGACCTGTACTTGCTCAATCCAGCCATAGATTCCTAATTCTTCTGCAATTTAGAATTACATCATCTTTGAGCTGCACCTGAGTTTTCCACCAGCTTAATTATCACTTATTTTTACCTATAATGAGCAGCACTATTATTTCATGAAGTGCACAGGAGAGCTTTAGCTGGTTGCTGTGGGTGGCAGCATTTTAGAAGTGAGAACCATAGGTCATTTGTGAAAAATATTTCAATGAAATCCACCAACCTTGGTGATGTGCTGAATCTTGAACAAGAAAAAAACAAAACAAACAAAAATAGGTTGTTTTTCCTTTTGAATGAACAGATAGCAACAACTGTAAATGCTAAATCATGCAGTCCTGAGCCCTCTTGGATGCCCCTCAGAGACCGTTGTCTGAACTGCCAATCAAGCCACTTGGTTTTCTGCCCTCCATGCTTCCTTTCTTTCCTAGCTTTCATTCAAATGTCTGCAGTGATTAAGAGAGAGTTGTGTGCCTTTTATTTCAAAAGCCTTCTCTATAATAATTTCATATAAGAGCCATATTAGTTATTTACAATTAGTCTAGCATAATGGCTTAATGTTATTATACCTACATGGCAGCCAGCGATATCAGGAATCTTTAGACTTTGACTTATTTCTATTTGGCCATGAGTTAAGTCATTTCTCCTTCGAAGGTCGCCAAGTATTTTAGAAACTGATTCCTTTGGATGTCCCTTTGCTCCTGTGTGTGAAGAAAGGGGGCATGGT
>NW_006435762.1:3363142-3376156 GCF_000325575.1 Pteropus alecto
GCAGGAGAGAAAATCTGCAAGTTAAAGACATGCTCTTGACACCAAGATGGAGCCCAGGGCCTTTAAGAAGGGTTCCTGCAAAGCGAGGCTGAAGTTCTAAGGAAGGAAAGGGTAGACTCTCAGGTGTTCTCAACCAGGCAATTTTGTCCCCTTGGGGACATTTGCCAACATCTGGAGATGTTTTTGGTTGGCACAACTGTGGATGGTGAGGCTAGACCTGAAACAAGGTGTTAACTTATAGAGGTCACACACTAGGAAATGGTGAAACCAGGTATTTAATTCTCTCCCTCACCAGCTCTTGCCTGTCTCCCTAGGTGCAAATGATGCCATCATTCTAGGTCCAACACCAATTCCTGCTCCTCCCTTTTAACCTCCCCAGTGTTTCCCAGTTTGGCCCCACTGACACTATGGCTTTGTTGTGGATGGGGTTTCCTGTGTGTTGTAGCATGTTTAGCAGCTTCCCCGACCAATGTAAGCCACTCCCTCTGTTTGAGGCTCAGTTCTCTCATCTTTTAAATTAGTGAATTATTCAGACAACAAATATCTATTGAAACTCTACTATGTTCTAGAAGCTGTCCCAGGCTTTGGGGATACCACAGTGAACAAGACAACGTCCCTTCCCACAGTTAACTTACATTCTGCTGGAAGATAAACAATAAAGACATATATTAAATAGAAATTTAATATATTCTTAGGCAGAGAAGAGTACTATGAATAACAATAAGCAAGGTAAAGGATGGAGAATCATAGGAGCTGTTCCTTTAGCCAAGAGCAGTAGGGAAGGCTTCTCGGAGGAGGTGACATTTCAGCAGTCTTGAATGAAGTGAGGGAAGAAAACATGGACTTATGAAGGAAGGGCATTCCAGGCAGAGGGAACAGTTTGGGCAAAGGCCCTAAGGCAGGGAGGTACTTGGCATCCTCAGAACAGCTGGGAGAGGGGATGGCAAGGACTCCGTATTTTGTTCTAAGTGTGAGAGGGGAACTTTGGGAAGTTTTGAGTAAAATACATGGGTTAGAGGAGTACCTTTTATGATTGAGATTCTGCTGATTGAAGAACAGTTGAAGCTGGTCATTCTCAGTCCTGGCTGCACATTGAAGTCAACTGGACCGCTTCTGCAAAGCATCCAAGCACAGGATCCACCCAAGACCAAATAAGATCAGAATCTTTGGGAGGGTTGGGAGGAGGAAGTCATCAGTATCGCATAAAAGCTCACCAAGTCTGCTAATGCATTACCAGAATTGAGAGCCTCTGGTTTAGGTGAACTCAGTGGCAAAGACTAAAGTCTTTGGAGAAATGAATTTAGGAGGAATACAGTGGTTTCTTCCGCAAGGAGAAAGTAGTGGCATCAGAGATGGGTGGGGAGGATTTGGCAATAGAGAACTGAGTGTGGTAGAGGGAGGCAGGTCGCACTGATGAGGGAAGAGCTGACCTCCCAGGCCAGGTGTGGGGACCACGGCACAGCAACACTGCAGCTCCTGGCAGCAAGGCTCACCCCGGGAAAGAGGGCCTGCGCAGCAGGAGGCTGGAAGGGGTTTATGTCTGGGTTTTCTTCACTTTCAAAGTTCGCTCTGTCTGCCTCTGTTCCCTTAATTGCTCAGCTTGCACTTCCCTCCTCCCCTGTTTCTGATTTTTCTTGACTTTGGCCTCCGGACAGGGGGCCAGCTTTGATTCTCTGTTCCTGCTTGTACTCTGATCTTTTGAACTCTGGGGCCTGGAGTACCCTCCATGTGGGAATTCCCAGCCTGTACTGACATCTGCTTCCAGCTTCTACCCCTGAGTCCTCAGGCCCTGTTTGCAATTAGAGGGCAACGCATATCTTTTTTTAAGGCTACTGTTAGTAGACTGTAAATGATGAAGAGGGCTGTGTACATATTGTGACTATGTGTGTACACACACACACACAGGCACACACTTGTTTTTCTTGGCTTTATAAATACACTTAGAATAAATGCCATCAATCAATTCTCTTTCTCATACCCATGGCAGATCAGATTTCCATAAGTGATGATTATGACTGTCCCAGTGGCCAATGGTTATTGCCAGGCAAGACAAAACCCTGGCTTAAAGGTGCCACACCTTGCCTTAAAGAGCAACTTGTGGTGAACACATGCTGGAACAGTGGTCTACCAGGAGTGGAGAAACCTCCTAGCCACAGTCTAAGGGCAGAACTCAGTTTCATAACCATAAGAAAATGGGAAATTTCTCTTACCACGTAGAGTCTCAAGTAAGTTCATCACTAAGAGTTTGGACATCTTTCTGTAGTTCAAACAGTACGCCATCACAGGTTTTTGGCAGGTAAGTGACATGATTAGAGCTGTTCTTTAGGAAGAATGATCTTGCAACTACATGTAGGATGAATGGGGGTGGTTGGAGAAGCAACACATTAGACAGATAGGAGTTGCACAGACTTGGAGGGGCTCGAGGCTATATGGTCCCAGACTGCCTCTTTGCTCTTGGGCCAGGTAAGTTGTGGAACTGAGTGAAGGTTGATATTCTCAAAGGATCTGAACTCTGACTTCTTTACACACGTTCAACAGCCATAAATATTGGGAGAAGGATCCAGAGTTTCCCTGTTACCACACAGCATATGCAGCTAGAGCAGCAGTATAAATGGAAATGTTCTTGCTATCAGGAATTAATTACCATCTAATTTGCCTGGCCTGTTGATGAACTGTGCGCATGGCCAAAAGTCCAGAGCACATCTCTTAATTGATAACTGGTGACGCTTTCCCACTTGCACTGGGAAAACATGAGTCCAAGGTGCTTTACTAAGCCATAACCACTCAAGCCAACAGCAACAAGAGAAGAGGCCAGGGCACTTCTCATTCTCTATCCTCTAGTCCCAGGCCTCTACTCCGCAAAGATGTCCGGGACTTGGCCAGCCATCTGTGTGCAAATCGTATTTGTTCATGAGGCTGAATATGCACTTAAACTGAACATTGATTTATCAAGTATCTTGGTATGAAAAGGAAATGTTTTTACTGCAGTTATATAAAGATTCTGACACCTAATAACATTCTGTGGAGTGCACTAATGATAATGAAATCTATTTGTAATGAAGGAAAATGAAATGAATAAACACAAGTCTGCCTGATGTTAGAGCCTCAGGAGTAAGTTTATTGCTATTACTGATGGACACCATTACAACACTGAAGCCAAAAGAAGCAGGTGTCTGCAGAGAGAAATAAGGGACTTGGAGATGCAGTGGTGACAAGGTGGCATCTCATCTCCCTGCTAAATTAGATCTGGGCCTTCTCTTCCTAAAGAACTTAGGTCTTGGTGTGGTGTCTGAAGAAATGACTGTCAATAGGCTGGCCACTGGTATATAGAGGAGTCTGTCCTCTGATCTTTGTGGATCTAGTTTCTTCATGCATCCACAAGAAAACCTGTAGTTTTGTTGAGTGAAATATGGAAATGCCTGATTATCAGCTGAACACCACAACCTCTGGAGAATGAATGCCATCTGGAGCACCATGATGGCCCAAGCCAGACCCATTGTGGGCCACATCCAAGTACTGGGTCCAAGCTAGAAAGAATTTTGAAGATTATTTTTAGAAGGTGGCTGAGCCTACATAATATGCGTGGTAGATGGAGGCAGAAAAGTCCATTCTTACAGAATTTTTCTAGAGCTAGTCTGGCCTCCAGAGTTGGACCACAGCACAAAGAACCCAACAATGCTAATTCACTCTCCCAGGACCAATATTGGATCAGGTACTGACAACTCAGGGTTCAATCAAGGCTTGAAAAATGATGGGACAAGAATAGGTTTTGTTGGAGGATGGGGTAAAACCTAAAATTGGGAGTATGTGGTGGATGGAGTTCATTTTACACTTAAGACCATCCTGTGCTATGCTTAAAAATTGCTAGACATCATTGTCTTCACTTCTTCCATGATAATTCTGCATCATATTACCAACCAATGCTTCCTACTCCTTTCCACATAATTATTTGCAAATAACATTTTTACCACAGAAAATTCCAGTGACCATGTTTATTGTAAAAAAATACTATAATCAGAAGATGATATAACAGTCACAGGGATGGGAGACCTGGATATGCATTTCCCGCCCATGGGGCCCTTTCTCCCCTTCCTGTCTCTCTGTGACAGAGGAAATGCACCTTCCCAAGACCTATGAGACACTGTTGGGAATAGCTGTGAGCATCCGCCCTCAGACAACCCTCGTCCACCTTCTAAAGACCCGCACCTGCACTGGGACAGTGCCCGCACCTGCACCAGGACCGCGACCTGCCCCCTCTCAGCACTGATCCGGAGAGCGGAAAGTTCTTGGAAACCACGGCTTCCTCTATGCGCAGCTGAGCCAGTGAAAGAAATTTTGCTCCCGAAGACTTATTCATTGAAGTATCAGAGCATTCTCTCTCTGCAAACAGGGATTTCCTATGTCAGACTAACACCTTGTTTGATGCACTCCACCCCATTCTGACAATACATGGACTAAGGCCGGCCATTGGAAACCTCCGGTATTGTTTTCCCTCCAGGGTGAGAGTTGCCACCAATAAGGCTAGCACCTTAGATCTTGTGATTCCGTTTTGGCAGTGGGTGGGGGCAGCCAGGTCTGTGAGAGCCAGCCCGCAGTGGGACTTCAAGACAGCCACACAGCACCCCCAGACTTTCCCTGGGAGCCCTGAGCCTCAGCACTTAGACATGGCTTTGAATGCAAAGTAGGAGCTGGGCTAGGAGAAGGCAGAGGTCTTTCTAAGTTTCTCACTGTGTTTGTGTTAACTTGTCTGAACAGCATCAGAAAGTTGCTTCTGTGCTTTACAAACAAGAAGGAAGACTGAACAAAGGTGCCCTGCCCCCCGGGGCTGTTGGGTAAAGGCGCTGGGCCTGCACTTAAGCTTTTAGGGAACTGTAGCTTCATTGCTCATAGCGAGAGAGTGGAGATGGCATAGGGCCTGACCCGCCCACGCCTTTTCTCTTTTGCCCTGAGAAGGTCAGAGCTGAGGAGGGAGAGTACTTACGTGGTGTTCTGACAGAGTTCTCTTCACTGTAAGGCGCATTTACTAAATGGGAAAGAGCGAACGGCTGACTCAGCCGTAACCCCTGCCCAGGGCCCAGCTGGCAGCAGCTCCAGGCTGGCCCCGTCAACGCCTTCAGAAGGTTCTGTCAGACTTGCGTTGGAGAAACAAGGGCCACCTGTAGGACATCGCTCTCTCTGGAGGCCGGAGAGCTTCCTTGGGTGAGGCTGGAGTGTTGTTGGAATTCACACAGCACCGCGGGGTGCAGTCGCCCTGAGAGGGTTTATGCTGTGGAGTTTGGGTTGAGGCCTGTCGATGCCTGAGAAGCATGGGTGAGGCATGTGGAGCTGGTTTCTTGGCCTGGATTCCGCCTGGTGGGTTTGATGACCCTTCTCCAGAAGGGCAGCTCCCCTGCAGCCTCTCGCCCCTTCCTGACACCCTTGCCGTTTCCACTTAGCACACACGCCTTGGTTACAAGCTGCTGTTGAACTCCAGCCACCTCCAGTCTGTGAGCACCGCCGGGTCAAAGTCCACGGTCAGCTCTCGCAGGACTCCGGCTCACCCGTCCTCCACGTCCCACTTTCCATCCCTGCCTGCCTCCCTCCCCTCTCTCCCTTGTTTTCTCCCTCCACCTAATCCCATTTTACCTCTGTCTTCCATTTTCAGATCTTTTTCTTTCCCCTCTGATTTAAATACTTTTCTCTTTCTAGACTTTAAGAAGTGTTTGGGAAACTTTTGTTATGTGTGGGTCAAGAATAAGGAGACCCGAGTCCTTGGAGCAGCTCTGCCATTTAGCCAGCTGTATCACCTTGGACACGTTACCTGGCCTCCAGTCTGCCCTGTGGCCTATATGTTTATTTAAATTTTTGAATACATAATATGTAAAACTTAAAAAATTTTACAGCAAAAATTCTGCCTCTCCTCTCTAGCCATGTAGTTCCTCTCTGTAGGCAAACAAGGTCATAGAGTTATCTCCCAGAAGGATAAATACACACGCGTGCACACACATGCACACACACACCACACTCATGCACACACACACATACACACACTCTCAGACACATGAGGATGAATGCTCTTTTCCTCCATTTTCCTACAGATGATAACACACCATACGCACCATACACACCTTGCATTTTTCATTTAAAGTGTTTCAGGGATCTTTCCACATCAGCACATAAAGAGCTGCCTCCCTCTTTCTTCCAGGTGCTTAGTATTCCTTTGAACAGCCGGTCCTGTATGGGTGGACACTGAGGCTGTTTCAGTGCTGCAATGAATAATCTTGCTATACATAATTGTGTCTATGTGTGAGCAGACCTGTGGTATAAAGTCCATGAAGCGGAATTTCTGGGTCAGACAGAAAGACAGAGGCAGCACAGACAAGCACATACTAATTGAATGTATGACCTTGGAAAAGGTACTTGGTATCTCTGGCCTTTATTTTCTTATTTATAAAATAGGAGGTTGGCCTAGGTGACCTGCAGGTTCTTTCCACCTCAGGAGTTCCTGAGATTCAGAACCTCTACCTGGGATGAGTTTGGCAACAAAGATGCTGCTGGCCCTTGCGATCTGCCCACAGACACAGTGTCCCTGGGTCTAGGCCACCACAACCAGCTGGAGCCAAATTTCATTCTGTGCACAGCCAGCCGAGCAGAACTTGAAGACACAAGTCCAAGAGTCAGGTATGACTTCATTTGTCCTCAAGTGGAATCTCTCTTCTGACCTCTTTACAGGAAGCTGATTTATTTGGTAGGCTCTCTGGAAGTCAGAGGGGGCATGAAGGCATTTTGCTTCAATTTACAAAGTTGAGGGAAATGAAAGGGCTAAATGTACTTAAGATGCATGGAGTGAAACATTAGTCAGAATACTGGGGCAGTAATGAGATATTTAGCATATCAATCAATAATACAATCAACCAACCAATACATGTTTGTTAGTATGTTGACTAAAAACAAGCCTATCTGATGGCTTTGCCCTCACTGCATATTGAATCGTGTGGCTGCTAGGCTGTCTCAGGATAGCCACAGCCCAGGTAAGAGCTTCCTGCATGTGCTCTGATGCTCACTGTTATCATCAGTCAGATTTGAGCATCAGACAATGTTGGACCTGCAAGACACCCTCGGGTCACTCAGACAAACCTCTAGCTTGTGTGCAGATGAGAAAATGAAAACGAGAAATGAGCGTGGTATGAGAGGGAAAGGGCCCTGAAAGCAGACCTGCCCCCTGGGGTGGAGAGTGGGTGGGGCAGTGGAATGCCCATTATGGCAGGTAGAACAAAGTATCCAGAAGGCCCTGCCACAGGACTTCACTTACCAGTAGCATAGCTGGCACACACAAGGGGCCCAACAGTGCATAGAAAGTGGAGTTGTTAGTTGTGGGGCAGGCAGAACTCAGAGATCCAGGCAAAAGGCTTCAGAAGCCTCTGGTAGAGGGAGGAGGATCAGTGAGGGCGCCAATCTTAGAAGGCCTGTGTGTCTCTGGGCAGGTAATGGAGACACGGACAGGACATAGGAAAAAGGGCAGGAACAAGACAAGGATAAGATTCCAGAACTGAGACACGCCATGGGGACAGAGCAGAAGTGCAGCTGTCAGATTTGATTTGAGGCAGCAGCTTCTTGTATCACCCTGTCTTTGTGTGTGATTAGTTCTAGAGACTTAGAGAAGTAAGCTTGCAGATAGGACCACTCCATCCCAGAGTGGGAAGAAGCGAACCAGGAACCAGATGGTTCGGATGACCTTCTAGACAAATGCCCCTCCCTTTGAAGACCCACCACTGTCCTTGTTCAGACTCCTATGTCCCTCTCTAGGACGAGTGCAGTAGCTTAACTGGTGTAACCTTCTCCATCATTTCCTTCCTCAATCCGTTCTCCACCTGACGGCCATATCTGAGCATGCCCCTCCTCTGCCTATAACACTCAATGGCCCCTCATGTCTCCCCCAAGTGCCATGTGAAGCTTCAGTGACTAGTCTCTCCCTCCTTTTCAGCCTCACCTCTTCCACTTTTGTGCTTCAGGAATACTAAACCACCATGGCATTTCTAGCCTCCGAATCTCTGCTCACATTATTACCTTTGCTTAGAACTTCCTTCTCTATCTTATTTATTTGGGTGATTTTTATTTTCAAAACTCAGTTTGGCTTTGTCTCCTCCAGAAAGCCTTCTCTTTTTCCTAAGAGTGGCCTGATCCCCAAAATCCTTCAACTTTGGCTATGTATCCAAATGGAGAATTTTTAAAACTACTGATGCCAAGGCCCTATTTCAAACCTATTAAATCAGTAGTTCTGTGCTATGCATGCTGAGGTCGCGATGTCTCAATCTTATTTCCCAATGGCTCAGAAAAAATATGTATGTGTGTGTGTGTTTATATCTATCTGCCTATCATCTATCTACCTATCATCAATCATCTATCATCTATCTTCAACCATCTATCTATTATCTATCTATCTATCTATCTATCTATCTATCTATCTATCTATCTATCTATATTTATCTATCATCAATCATCTATCATCTATCTATTATCAAGCATCTATCTATCTATCATCTATTTGTCATCTATCATCTTTCTAAATGTTAATATATGTATAAATATTTATTATATTGTTATTTTACCTTTTCTGTCTGAGAAATTTTTAAATAAAAAATTGAAAAAAAAAAAGATTAGTTCTGTCCAGACCAGCCTGGCCATCTGTTTTTTTACAAAGCTCTTGAG
Source organism: Pteropus alecto (assembly GCF_000325575.1). NCBI lineage: Eukaryota > Metazoa > Chordata > Mammalia > Chiroptera > Pteropodidae > Pteropus > Pteropus alecto. The sequence goes on from NW_006435762.1 coordinate 3,371,831, forward strand.
TGGTGCTCCTGTACAGAGCTGGTGAGGACTTCAATATTCATCATTTGCCATGTTATTTGATAGTCTCTTTATTGTGACTCTGAGTCTCCTACGAGATGGTCAGATCCTTGAGGGCTAGAGCCTCTGTCTTTCAGAAATTTGCATCCTCCTATATCCCTAGCCCTAGCATGTGCCTGGCATATAGTGGGTATTTAAATTTACGGTGTATACATACAACACATCTAATTTGGACTAGCTACATTTCAAGTGCTTCATAGCCACATGTGGCTTGTGGCTACCATATTGGACAGTATAGATATTTTAAGCACAAGAGTCCAGTCATCGACATTTTCATTTTCAATTTAACTTGAGTACAGCTTTCAATAAATTATGACATGACAACTCCAAACACTACTCTTCAAGCAGCTCATGAGTGCACACAGAACTGCCAAAAGCCCCTGGTTCCCACCCAGAGGAAGCCTCAAGTGCTCCATCTGTGATCAAGATTCCTTGCCATCTCTTTCCATGGCAAAAACAGAGCTACTTGCTCTGGCTCTGCTGGAGGTGACCTCATATCACCTTCCAATACCTCTTGAGTAATCCGGCATCATCTTTTCTCTGCCATCCCTGGACTGGGGAATGGAAATGAGGCTGAGAACAATTAGTGACCTGTCTGAGGCCAGGCAGCAATTTGTTAACACTGATGGAACACAAGCTGTTAGGCCTTGGGTGGCCTTTTTAAAATTCTCTGCAGTGCAAGCTTTGTACATTCCTAGCATTTTTATGAGAATGGTGCCCAGGATGATAACAACTAAATTCTCACCATATTTAGTGTTTTACTTAACTGACTTAATCTTCATAGCACTCTCTGAGATTGTTACTCTTATCATCCCCACTTTACAGATGAAGAAACTGAGACACACAGGGTTACATGGCTTGCCTAAGGTCACACAGATAAGAGACAAAGAGGAGTCACCCTCAGACAGGGACCGAGCTTTTTACTGTACCACGGTGTCACCTGTTTGCTGCTGGTGATGTCCAATCCTAGCTCCAGACCACAGTGCAAGCTGAGGGTTGCTCCACTTGGTACCTTTTGTCCTGCACTTGAATTGATTTTTACTTACTCCTTGCCTCCTGGGTTGTACTTCACTTTTGTGTGTGGTCTTTCTGCAAATGAGCTGAGCCCTGCCTCAAAGCCAGAGATGTGTTCATTGGCAACTCAGGCTGAGACAGATCTGATCTTGGCATGAGCACCATCAAGTTCCATTTTCCCACCTGCTGAATGAGGAGACTCTACCAGATGATCCTGAAGGAGCACCGAGCTTCCCGTCCCTTTATTTCTGGTAGGCTGGGATTGGAGGATGGAGAAGTTGGGAGGTAGGGGTAAGGTAGAGGTAATGTGCCAGGATGTGTGTGTGCAAGAAAATGTACACCGTGCCAGCTTTCATAGGTGTACAGGGAGGAGAGCCTGGGACTGGCTACCCATCACTGGCCTTTAAAATCTAGCAGGTTCCCATTTTCCATTCTCTTTCCACGCCAGGCCCTGAACCAGGTCTGCCTGACTCCAGGCTCCATTCATTTTCACACTGGCTGATGGCAGCAGGCCCGTCCTGAGAAGTCATGCTGTACTGCCTTTCCACTCACCCACCAACAGTTATTTTCTACATTGAAATAACTCCTCGATTTCCTGCATCTGAATGCTAGGCACGGAGACTACCAAAGGCTTCCTTAGTGATGGAGCGTGTCAAAAGGTGAAGCCGTGGGAGGGACATGGGAAACAGGACACCCTTGTTGTTGGGAAACTGCAGTCTGGTTACTCCACCTCCCCCTGTGCACGCTCAGAGCCCAGTCCCAGGAGGTGTGCAGATGCCCACACGCCAGGTCTGGGGCCTTCAAGCTCATGTACCCTGAGCTTGGAAGGAATAAGTGGTCCTGGGAGAAGAGGCCTTAACTTTGTGGAGAGAGGTTGGAGGGCCAGGCTGTGAGTAGAGTAAGATGCAGGGCCAGCTAAATGCGGGTTCATGTGCAGGTTTTTTCCTTGAGTTTGATATCCTTTGATTCTCAAACAATGATGTTTCCACAATACCACAGGACTATGTCTGACTAAATGCTTCTCTCTCTCTCTCTCCATTCCTCACCTCCACCCGTTCCATTCACGCACACACGCACACATGCACACACACAAAACCAAACCCCAGATCCAAAGTCCTCAAAAAGAGCATGAGGAATATTATTCAGCCTCAAGAAAGAAGGAAATCCTGCTATTTTCAAAAACATGGATTAACCTGGGGGCATTATGCTGAATAAAATAAGCCAGACAGAGAAAGACAAATACTGCATGGTATTATTTAGATGTGGAATCTTAAAAAAAAAAGTGAAAGACATAGAAGCAAAGTAAAAGTGGTTGCCAGGGGCTATGGGTGTGATAGGGATGTAGGGTGAGGCTGGTAAACGTGTACAAACTTTCTGCTATAAGATGAATAAGGTCTGAGAGTCTAATGTATACCATGATGATGATAGTTGATAATGTTATTATATAATTAAAATTTGCTAAGAGAGTAGAACAAATATTCTTACAAAAAGAGATAAATATGTGAGGTGATGGATGAATTAATTAACTAGATGTGAGAATCCTTTCACAATATATTTGTATATTAAACCACCATAATATATACTTTTAAATCTGACAATTTTGTTTCTTAATTATATCAAAAAAGCTAGGGAAAAAATGGTCCTGAGGGCAAACTTCTGAGGATTTTATGTCACACTTCCAACTTGATTAAACAAAGCCATCTGGAAAATCTCTTTCTCCCAGGGGCTGTTATTCTTTAATTCCCTCAAAAGCAGGAGTCAGTGGTGCTAAATGCAGAATGACATTTGGCCAACTGCGTAACGCCAGCTCTGAGAGTTAAAGGCTTTCGTGGAAAAGCCAGCTATTATCTCATACATTAGCAGACTGGATACAGTTTGTGGAACCTCTGGAGCTTTAAGTTGTCAAGTGCTATCTACTCCTTCTAGTGACATACTGGTCAATCAGGCTATAGACTTCAGATAGGTCCCTTCCTCACCACAGCCTAACAGTGCAATTGTCCATAGGACTTCAGTGTGTTCATTCTTTTCCCACAGAGACAATGAAACCTGGGGATACAGGCACAACCTGAATGAAAGAGACAGCGCAAGTCACTCTGACAGGTAGGGAAGTGGTGGGCTGCAGATGGAGGCAGGCCCACGGTGCCAAGAAAACCAGAGGGAGGGTGACCTGTCACAGCCCGAGGGAGACCTGGACTGGGTTTCTGGGGAAGGTAACCCAGAGCTGACTCTGGAAAGGTGAGCAGGAGCCAGCCGGGGCATCCCCAGCAGGGCAGACAGCCAAGTGTGTGAATGTGGTCAGCACCCCTGGAGGGTCAGGCAGGACACACATAGCAGAGGATGAATGATAGCCCCAGGGAGAAGCTGGTCATGGAAAGCCTTGTGTGCTGTGACAGGGAGCTTGGACTTCATCCTGCAGACAATGAATCTCTTCCAGTAGAGAGTTTTAACTAAGGCAGTAATATGGACAAAAAATAGTAATGGCAAACATTTATTGAATGAATACTTTTATAAGTCAGGCATTGTTCTAAGTGCTTTGCATGTGTATATTAACTTATTTAATCCTTGCAACAGTCCTATAGGGCATCTACTAATATTATTGCCACTCAGAGCTGAGAAGACTGAGGCATGGAGTGACCCTATGGTCACATAGCTCCTAAACTATGGAGCTGGGATTTGAAACTAGGAAGTTTGGTTCCTGAGCCTACTCTCTTAGCCACCCTGCTGTTATGTATAATTTTATAGCTATTCCTTTTCAAAAGAGATTTTAGGTGATTTTATTATAAAATCATATATATACAGGATGAATAAATTAAAAATTAAATTCAAAATGAAGGAGGGCTCAGAAACACAGAAAAGCAAGGACATGTTTAAAGCAAGGATCCAGGAGAGATAATCACAGAATTTAAGCCCTAATCTGCATCGGAGTTTTCTACAAGAAAAGTGCAGACTGTGTCAGGATACACCCTCTTACTCCTTGCTCAGTAAGGGGGAGCACACGGGTTTATCTGGAGAGACACTGCTTCCTTTGTACTGAATCTTAGAAGGAAATTTGTTGTCTAATCCCTGAGTTAAGTGTGTTATAAGATACTAAGTGTATTAGTTTCTAGGGCTGCTGTAACGAATAAATGCAAATTTGTGACTTAAAACAACAGAAATTTATTTTCTCACAGTTCTGGAAGCTAGAAATCCAGAATCAAGGTGTCCGCAGGGTTGGTTCCTTCTGAAGGGCCTGAGGGAGAATCCGTGCCTGTCTCC
>NW_006435762.1:3376195-3386239 GCF_000325575.1 Pteropus alecto
ATTCCTTGGCTTGCAGATGCATCGCTCCAATCTCTACCTCCATCTCTGAGTGTCCTTCCCCCGTGTGTCTCTATATCCCTGTGTCTTCACATGACCTTGCTTTCTGTGTCTCAAAACTCTCCTTTCTCTTGTAAGGATACTGGCCATTGGATCTAGAGCCCAGCCTAAACCCAGGATGATCCCATCCTAAGATCTTTAACTTAATTACCTCTGCAAAGACCCTATTTCCAGTAAGTCACATTCAGAGGTTTCAGGGATTAAGATTTGGACATAATTTTGGGGCCCATTATTCAGTGCACTACACAAGGCATTTAAGAGCAATTCTGCAAAATAATTGGAAGTATTCCTTAATGGCTGTTTCTTACAGCGATAAAAGCCAAGGGTAGATTTTTGATTGCAATTCAGCCCACTTGAGATAGGTAGCTTCATTTAATTGAGCCACCAACGGGTTTATTCATCCTTCTGAATGGGTTCCTAAATAGAATGTCTCATGAGCTCTATGTCTTTGATGGAGAGGATATTACTGCAGGTGAACTCTGGTGACAAACAGGACTTTCAGCATAAAGCAGAGTTTTGGCCAGCCCCTATTGGTAGGAGGCTGCCTGATCTAGTAAAGAAGTTTCTATCTTCTAGAGACATGCATGAGAATCATCAGGAGAGATTTTGTAAAATACGCATGCCCCAGTCATTCCCAAAGCAAATGAAGCAGGATCTCTGACATTTACTGTCCTTTCTTTCGTAGTGACTTTTTAATGGGAATCCCCTTTCACGATGAAGTGGTTGGGACAACCTGTTCCATCCTGCCGTTGGTTTCTTTTCACTGTAATGACATGGGAGGTGGGAGAGAAGGGGACACATAGTCTGTCAGAGTCAATGTGGCCTTGAGTTTCTGTCTGGGTGTGGTTTCCTGGCTCCTTTCCAAAGAAGGACACATTTGTGCTTCTCTAGAACACAATGTACTCATCTATAAAATGGGGTAAGCATACTTAACTCATAGAGTTGTCATCAAGATTAAAAGAAACATATGTAAAACACTGAACACAGCATCTGGCACATACAGAAGAAGACAGAAGTGTATGAAAAGAGGTGTTGTATGTCCTGGAAACCGTTAGTGTCCTGGAGATGTCTGGCAATGATCACTCTGATAGTGGAGGAGAACAAGAAATGAACAACTCTGCTTCCTCTCCCCAGAGTTATGAAGAGAAGCCCTATCCACCTGGACTTCTCATCTCTTTCTAGAAAAGGTTATTGATTTTATATTTGTTCTTCAGCCATCATTATTCCTCAAGAGGAAAAGCTATTTAATGAAACTTCTGTGTCCTGCTGCAACAATGCATATTGAGAAGGGGTCACTGGGAGGCTCTGGGGCAAACTCAGTTTCTCCTAGTAAGCCAAACTCTCTGCTCACCTGCAGACCTAGCCCTGACTTCACAGCAAATCACCCAAAGCTTGTCTATCTCAGGGCTAGAATTTTGTAGGACAGATTTTCTAGGGGTGTTTTGAGGGTAGCAGTTCATTTTCCAATAAGAGTTTTCCTGAAAGAAACAAGCATATTTTTACACTGGGTCTTTTTTAGGTGGGAGTTCAAACAATACCTCAGGCATCATTATAAAAACTGCAATTCTTATAAAATATCATCTACCCAAGAACGGGCATTCAAAGCCTTCCAGGATCTAACCTACTGTTCATACTTGATTATTATCTATTGAATCATAATATGCTCTAGCCAAGTGTGATAGTTAGCTCAGGCTGCTATAACAATGTTCCATAGACTGGGTGGCTTAAACATAGAAGTGTATTTTCTCATAGGCCGGAGACTGGAAGTCTAAGATCAGAATGCCGGCATGCCAATGTCTGGTGAGAGCTATCGTCCTGGTTTGTAGGTAGCTCTGCCTTCTCTCTGTGTCTGTGTGTCCTCACGTGACCTTTCTTTGGTGCATGTTTGTGATGGGGGTGGGATGGGGTGGGAGGAGGGAGGAAGAGAGAGAGAGAGGGAATCATATCAGACCAATCCCCCAATTATGACCTCATTTAACTGTAATTATTTCTTTATTCCAGCCACACTGGGAGGTAGAGTTTCAACATATGATTTGGGGAAGGACACAGATATTAGGCCCTAACACCAAGCTGCTGATCCTCATATAGGGTTCTCCTACCACCAGAGCTTGGCTCCATCTAGTTTCTCTACCTGGAATGGCTTTTTGTCCAGTCAATTCATATTCCAGTTCTCCTTACCACAGAGGCCATCTCCTTCATAAAACCTGCCTGGGCTCCTTTCCCATTCTTTCTCTAGATGGAAGCTGGAAGTATCTCAGGTTTGCTTTGAGCTTGTATAATATTTTCTCCCTATCTTTTCCTTTCTCTCCTTATATTATTGTCCTGGCCTACTTTGTAGGCCTGTGCTCCCAGCCCTGACCATGCAGTTACTGGTAGAGATTTTAAAAATTCAGACGCTAAGCTCCACTCCAGACCTCCTGAAGAAGAATCTCTGATGGTGGGGCCCAGGACTGTGTGTCCTGGAGATGGGGCCATAGTGATGTGTGGCAATCAGCAGTGAAAACTCTATCCTAGGCAGCAGACTCCTCGAGGATGCCGTCCCTGTAGGCACAACGTAGTGCTCTTCTGTGCTCCGGATTATTTATTAGCCCTTTGCTGACATTTGCCTTAGTAGGACATTTCCTCGACTTCCTTGCAGATGCAAGTTTGGTTCTGCCAATGAGATGCACTGCATGTTCCTCTCTATTTTGTGGACCTTGGGAGAGAGCAGCAAATTAACAAATGTCAATCAAGGAAGAATAAGAAGTGTTGTTTATTGAATGCCTATCAAGTGCTAGAAACTGTATTAGGTGCTTTACATACTTTATTTTGTTGTTGTGTGAAAACATACATAACATAAAATTCACCATTTTATAGTGTACAACTCAGTGGCATTTAGAACATTCATAGTGTTATGCAACCATCACCAATATCTAGTTCCAAAACATTTTTATCACCCCCCAAAGGAAAGCCAGTACTTGGATTGACCTATTCTGGTCATTTTATGTCAATGAAATAATACAATATGTGGCCTTTTGTGTCTCGCTTCTTTCACTTAACATAATGTTTTGAAGATTCATTCATGTTGTAGCATGTATCAATACTTTCTTTTTTAATGACTGAATAATATTCCATTGTATGACTATACTACATTTTGTTTATCCATTCATCAACTGATGAACATTTGGGTTATTTCCACATATTGGCTGTTGTAAATAGTGTTGTTTGAAGATTGATATTCAAGTTTTTCTTTGAATGACTTTTTTTTCAATTATTTTTATACACTTTAAAAATAGATATAATTTTATCTTATTTTACAGATGTAGAAATTAGGCCTTGAAGATCTTACTTGTTAGTAAGTCACAGAGTTGAAACATAAATTCCGATTTCTGTTTCCAGATGCCAGGCTCTCTCCACTGCATTAGGAACTGCTTCTGAGAAGTCAGGCCTGACCCGTCCCCTGTGCTAAGCTTGGAGTCATGCTTTTTTACTTTCTGTTCTCAACTTTGGAGCACTCCTTTACAAGGCATCCAAGACACGTTATGTCTGACATGTGCTTATTCTCTCTTTGATGCCTCTGTCCCAGGAGAGCAGACTGGCCTTAAACTTATCAAGGGAGGAGATTTGTGTATACAGCAACTTGAACTTCTTATTATAAAGGATTACTCAAAGTATAGTTATTTGCTAAAAATGTGTAAATATACATCCTGAATTGCCATTATGATAAATAGCTCCTCCTTCATCATGATAAATGTATTTTATCCTCCTAGAATCAACTCTTTATTATGTTTACCAGTGTGGATATGGGATTTATAGTGTTTATTTTCATAACCAGTCAAACATTAATGACAAAAGAAGACACTGGAGTTCCTGTCATCTTGAGACTTGAGGAAAATGATGGTGAATGATGGGAAAAGAAAGGAAATGTGAAACCTCTCAAGAAAGAGCCAGTGGGAAAGGATTTTGAGATGCCTAGCAGCTATTGGAAGCCAAGAGAGAAAACACAGTCCCTGCAAAAGTAAAGATTTTCTTGTTATGTGGTGAGGGCCAGCAAAGTTGGGTGTCAAGGCTAGAGTAATCCATGAGATTTTGGTCTTAAACCGTGGGGGTGGGAGCTTGGGGTTTTGGTACTGCAAGAGGAAAATTTCCAGGTGGATTGGGTGAAGTTGTGTTGGGAAAAGCTCCAACATTCTTGAGGACCAAATAGCCATCTGGGGTTTGAGAGAGGTGGGCCCGAATAAGCCAGACTTGGTTGTTATGCTTTGCCAAGAAGTTTGTCCAGTTTATCTATTGCTGCAGGAAAAAAATCATTGCAAAACAGTGGCTTAAAACAAAATATTTATTTATTTCTCATAGTTTCTGTATGTCAGGAACTAGGAGACAGCTCAGCTGGTTGGTTCAGGTTTGTGATCTCTCATGCAGTTATGGTTAGTCAGCTCCAGATGGAGCTGGAATGGGGGAGGGGGAAAGTGTTGGAACAGCTGGGTGCTGGCCAGCATCTCTTTGGTAGCTCAGGACTTTTCTATGCAGTCTCCCCACCACGAACTAGCTTGGGCTTCCCCACGGTATGGCAACCTTGGATTTCTCACATGATAATTCAGTGTCCCAAGTTAAATATTAAAGAGAGAAAGAGAGAGAGCGAGCCTGATGGAAATTGCACAGCATTTTATTATCTAGCCTTGGAAGGTCACATAGCATCACATCCACCACCTCTGATACAGCATCAAAAGATTTGCTCATATTAAGCAGAGGGGAGGGGACCTAGACTCTGTCTCTTGGAGGGGAAGTGGCAAGGTTCTGGAAGAGCATGTGGGCTGAAAATATTGTTGCAGACATTTTTGGGAAAATTCAATCTGTCATAGTAACTAAATACTTTTTTTTGTAAATTTACATATTTTTGTTCTTCTCTTTTACTTCTTTAAGATTCTCTACAAGATAATAAGAATGATGATAAGAAACCTCAATGGGGCAGGGGGCCAGAAGACCCAGTTGTAAACCTTGGTCCTGAGGCTGTAGAGGACTCATTCATTCTTTTTTATTAATTGATTTTATTTTCAGAGCTGTTTTAGATTCATAGCAAAATTGAGCAGAAAGTACAGAGAGTTCTCATATACACGTTGCCCCTACACCTGAATAGACTTCCCTTTCAACATTCCTTATCAAAGTGGTGCATTTCTTATAATCCATGAATCTATACTGATACATTTTGATCATCTAAAGTCCATAACTTACATTAGGGTTCCTTTTTGGTGTTGTATAGTCCATGGCTTTGGACAAATGTATAGTGACATACATCTACCATTACAGTATCGTACAGAATAGTTTCACTGCTCTAAAAATCCTCTGTGCTCTGCCTATTCATCCCTCCCTTCCCTCTAACCCCTAGCAACCACTGATTCTTTTACTGTCTCACTAGTTTTGCCTTTTTTCCAGAATGTCATGTAGTTGGAATCATATAGCATATAGCTTTTTTCAGATTGTTTTCTTCACTTAATAATATGCATTTAAGGTTATCATGTCTTTTCATAGCTTGATAGTTTATTTCTTTCTAGTGCTGAATAATATTCTATTGTTTAGATGCTCCACAGTTTATTTATCCATCCACCCACTGAAGAACATCTTGGTTGCTCCTAAGTATTGACAATTATGAATAAAGCTGCAATAAGTATCTGCGCGGACTGTTTTCAACTTCTTTGGCTAAATACCAAGGAATGAAATTGCTGGATCATATGAGTATTTTTAGGTTCATAAGCAACTACCAAATTGTCTTCCAAAGTGGCTATACCATTTTGCTTTCTCACCAGCAATGAGTGAGATTTCCTGTTGCTCCACATCCTTGCCAGCATTTGGTGGTGTCCACGTTCTGGATTTTGGCCATTCTAATAAGTATGCACTGATTCATTCATTCTTTCAACAAATAATTACTGAGTGTCTGCTATGTGCCAGGTAATGTTACCAGCCCTTAGATCAAAGCAGTGATTAAAACAGACCTAGATCACTGCTCCCATGTGACTTCTATTCTGGTAGAACACTTATTAAGCATGTTTTATGTGCCAGGCTCTGTTCTAAGTACTTTATATATGTGATCTCATTTAATCTTTACAGCAATTCTGTGAAGCAGGTAACATTTTTATCCCATTTTTCTCTAGCACAGAGAGGATGAGTAACTTGGCCACAGTCACGTAGCTAGCAGGAGGTAGAGCCACGATGTGTATTGAGATTTCCTTGCTCCAGAGACTCTGCTCTATGCTGTGTTGCCTCTAGATCTGGAAAGGATCTTGGAGGTCAGTTGGTTCAGCCCCTTATTCTGCAGATGTGGACTCAGAGGTACCAAGTGGTGAGGTGACTTGCCAGGATCAAACGGCTGATTAATATCAGGCCTGGGACTAAAAGCTTATGTTTTAAAACATGACTCTTCTCATTATACCCTTGGATTATTTGGGCAAAGAAATCTGTAAAGGATGGGGGCTTAGCTGTATCCTTATTTCCTCCCCCTTGTTCTTTAAGAACAAATATTACTTTCACTACTATTTTTTTTCTGTGTTGTCTACTTGTTCTGTCCTCCACTGGTGGGTAGACGATGCTCTCTACTCAAGTTCACAAATGGTGTCTTCTAGCACAGCACAGCTACTCCTTGTCTGAAGGTGTACTTTCTCTCCTCCTGATCATCTGTGGGACGAAAGCTCTATGTGGGTCTCTGGGACCATCATCACCTGTAATCAGTTTTTGTTTCTCCTTTCTTTGGCCATCAATGAGCCCAGGTTCCCCATGGCCTTGCCATCATGGCATGCCTGCTAAGGGTTAATAAAGAGAGAGATGTAAGGATCAGTTGTTCCTTCTCAAGCAGCTACCTCTGTGCATAAGAGGCCATGGAGGGAGAACACAGTAAGGATGGTGCTCCATGCACCTCTCATCTCCCAGTCAGAATTATCTGAGTCACCATGGGCCTCTAAACTGCAAGGAACCCACTAGGCACAGAGAGCAAACTGAGGTACAAATGTCCCATCACGAAGGACTGGAGAGCAGAGATGCAGAATTTCAGCTTGAAAGTTAGAGTTTGGCAGCCATTCTTCTCCAATTTTCCAGAACAGTTCCAATTTTATGTAACATAATTATTTTTAATAAAGATGACTCATTAAATAGCTAAATGTGACAATATCTATGCCTTTATATAATTTTCATTTAAATAAATTGACTAATCAGAAAAACAAAAGCCTTTCTCAGTGCCAAGGGTATGTATTAAGACTTTGGAAATATATTCCCCTTATTTATGGATCATCCTGACTGGAAAGGAGTCAAAGAAAAAATTGGCTGCACTCAGATCAGAGAGTTAGGGAGTTGGAATCACACATCTCCCTTGACTAAATAAGGTTATCATATATGGTTGTACTGATTGTGTACAGTACAAAGCTGCCACATGTAAGGATGCTCTATTCGCATTGCAGACATCGATGATTCATATGTTTATCAAAACAATTTCATGACAGATGGACAGATTTTATTCTAGTACAATCAGTTTACAATATTAAAAAATTTCAAATGGAATGAAGCAATGTGTCTTGAGGGTGGGATACCTGTTTTAATTTGCACAATGATGTTCTATGGACCACTGGTGGCCTAGACTGAATGTCCAGTCTGACACAAATCACGGGCCTGGGTGGAGAAACCAGGATGCAGCACTAAAGGGAAAGTGGAGCAGTTGAGTGCAGGACCTTGGCTAACCTGATAGGTGTGTGGATTCTGGCAGCTCTTAAATATTTCAGTGGTTCTCAAATTTGGCTATGCACTGAAATTTCTTGGTGGAGATTAAAAATGCTGATGCCCAGGTCCTACCCAAGGAGATTCTGATTTAGCTGGTCTGAGATGCAGCCTGAGCATTGGAATATTAAAAGTTCCTCATGTAATTCTAATGAGCTGCCAAAGCTGAGAACCACTGTATTACTTGTTGGACAGGTGACAAATGGATAGCTAAATAGATGGATAGGTGAATGGATAGATAAGATGCATGGATGGATAAATAAATGAATTAACCAGGGGACTGGTCATAGAAGTTTGTGGCTTAGTATGGTTGTCATGATATATCTGCTCAAGTCTCCAGACACATTCCCTCTCATCATGCCTCAATTCCATGCTCCAACCGTACTGAATTTCAATCAGTCCTTCTAATGTGGAGATCTCTTGCTACTCTGGGCCCTTACCTTCCCTGTTCTCTTTTCTGTTTGCCTGGCTAACTCTTACTCACATTTTAGGCCTCTGTAAAGATTATTTCATCCTGGAAGACTTCCTGGACTTCCCTTGACCCTGGATTAGATACCTAGCCTCTGTGTTCCCATTGCCTCTTGTTCTTCCACATCATAGCACCTATCACCTAGAAATGTCATCTGGGTTTGGTGAGGAAAGGGAAAACACTGTGGTTCGCTTTTACAGGTCCCAGGTTGTGACCACCCTGATTCAAGCATTTGAGGACAAGTACTCAACTTTGACAAAGTCTGTGTGCCATCCCTCCTCTGATGGCTTAATAATGAATATGATGCCTTTGGAGGATGCTCCCTCACCTCATCTTGCCCTGCAGTTGTCATTTAAATATGCTATGTGTCAACCTGTAGAGTTCTTGTTGAGAGTGACTTTCTCTATGTCTATTCAGATCAGGATGAGAGAATCTAGAAGACAGGGCCAGAAAGGACATTAAGAATATTCTCATCAGATTTTGCATTGTAAAGGTGAACAAATGGATATTAAACTGGCAATGACTTGCTCAAGGGTCATGCAGCAGAACCAGGATGCAAAACCAAGTTTCTTGGCTCCAGGCCCAGGAGCGTCCTCACATTCAAGTAATCTTTGGAAAATTTCCCCAAATTCTAGAGCTTGATCCCTTCTCTCTACCCTTCCAAAGCTGAGATAATCCTGCATCAAAGTCTCCAGACACTCTCTCTCTCATCATGCCCAACTCCCTGCACTGCTGCAATGGTGGGAGCAATCAGGCACAGTTACTCTTCTGGTGGCTCAAGGATATGTCTGTGGGGTTAGGCTGCAGAAACCCCTTTGAGAAGATTTGCTCTGGAGATTCAGAATTGATTGAAAATTTGTCCTCAAGGACATGCTAAAGAGGTGATTATGAGGTAAGGGGGAAATTATTAGTAAATGTGCAACTGGCTGAGAGAAGGCTACTGAACTGACAGTTTCCTCTACACTGATCTGAGAAAAGGAAGTTAAAGGCCCTTGTTTTTGAACCAGAGATTGAACTATCTATTTGTCCATTATAGGAAGCACCTAAAAATGCAAAAACAGGAGTTTCAAATTGGTGATCTATAGGCAGAACTTGCCTATACAAACATTTTGTTTGAGAAACTTAGAGGCTCAAAAGCTATTAGTTACTAAATAAATATTAAGATATTTCACATGAAATAGGAAGATCTGGCAACACTGGATCCTCATTCCTGTGAGGCATCAATAGTAAGGAGGAGAGCAGCGGCTGCCGCTTGATACAGACCTGAGCTCCCCCATGCCACAGGCCCCACTGCTCATTCATGGTACGCCTTGGGTCCTGTGGACCTGTGACATGTGATGGACAGCATGGCAAGTACCTCCTGCCCCTCAGTTCCATGCCTTTCTGTATCTGAATTATAGTTGGCATTGCGTTTTGCTTCATATCATAGATTCTTGAGTGCCTGATTTGTCTTCCAATAGTCTTCCATCTACATCCTCTGAGGGCTGGGGCATGTCTCACTCAATTTTTGTAATCTGAGACCCTATACAGCCTCTGGTACACAATAGGCACTCACTAAATGTTCTTGAAATATATGAATGAGCGTTTCTATGTTCTAACTTGAAGTCACAAGTATAGGTTTGTAATATTTCTCACATAAATTATTCAGGATCTTGGTTTGCTACAAAACATTACTAAAAGGCTTCACTGAATAAAATTATCTGTAGGATGTTGAAACAAGAAAGCTAAGATAATCTCCTTGGATTTCTTTTGATGTTTAAATATAGGCAGCTCTCTTTCAG
>NW_006435762.1:3386711-3394254 GCF_000325575.1 Pteropus alecto
CTGATGGGATGGAAGCGAGAACAGGACAAAAAAGCAGAGCAGGAGAGCCAGTGGACTGAGAATGAGACAAACTCAGAGTCAAACTTGGCTTTGTCACTTTTGACTTCATGTGACCTTGGGCTCATGGCTTTAACTGTGGGCTATAGACTCCTTTTAAATCACTAAAACAATTGTTTTCATGAGTAATACATGCACATGGTACAAAATTCAAAAGGTGCAAAGTGAAAAGTCTTTCCTACCCACTGCTATATATACAACAGGGTGAATGTTGTATAAAACATTTTTTCACTTAATATACCTTGATGATCCTTTCATATCAAAAAGAGTGACCTCACTTTTAATGTACACAATATTCTGTTGATGGACATGCCATAAACTGATGTAACTGGTCTATTATCAATGAATATTTAGTTTGTTTCTAAGTTTTGGCTATTTTAACACTGCTGAAGTGAATAGGATACACGAGTATATTTTGCAGGTGGCAGATCTTCTTCCACAGAAGGATAATTCAAACTAAAATAGATTTATTAAGGCTCTATTGAAAACCTAACTCATCTATTTTTCTATGACAGAGATGCGCTAAGTATTCATGACCCTTTGTTTTTCTCCCTGCCTTTATCCATTTGCCTGCCATACCAATCTGTGAAAATAGTTAACAACTTCCAGAGTTGTTTTGAGGATTTATTTCAAGTGTTTAGCACTGCTTCAACCCTCTTTCAGAAGGCTTCTGAGAAAATCTTGGTCTGTCATCTGTAACAGAAAAAAGGCCAGGCTCTGACTGCTGTAGCAAGGTGTCAGTGCCACAGAATGACTTCTATGGTGAGCCAACACATTCTTGAGAATATATTATTCTAAGCTAAACGAGAGATGTTCTTCTAACAACTCTGCTTGAATGTTTTACATTGTTAAACACTAATCAATTAAGAATTTTATTTAGGGAAAAGAAAAAGGTGAAAGTGATCATTCTTAGGGGTAAAAATATTGACTTATCACCAGTGGAGTGTAAAATGGCTTGTTTCTCAGCCTCAAGTTAATCAAAGAGCAAATGCTGTTGTAAACTGAAAAAACGCTCTTGGATGGTCATATATTCTGATTGCATTGACTGCTGAGCTCTTCTTTGTCACTACTATGCCAACTCCTTTTTTTAAATATCCTTTTGGATTAACTCTCCTTGTTCCCCATGTAGAGGCAGAGACTGTTATTGGTGACAATCCAATTCATTTTCTTTTTCAGATTTTCTTCTGTGTTACTTCTCAATGTTCTCCCCCAGATAGAAACAGTAGAGTTTGGAGAGGGCTGAGGACACAGGCCAGTAGCCAGTACGTGATGCCAGCCTGTAAGCACCAGGACTGTGTTTCTCCGAGAGATTCCAGAGCTCCCCCTGGGACTTCCCCTTTTGCATTCTCGTATTTAACCACCAAAGAAGGAATAAAGTCATCCTGCTTACAATAGCAAAAGCAGAAGATGTTACTGGGTATTCCTAGATATGTGACTACCTCCTCTTTTCCTACCTACATCATGTGTAAGAAATTATTCATATACATCTAGTTGGGCTTACCTTGATCATGGGATTGGGCATCACTTTAACCCGGGGATGGCAAATAAACAGGTCAAACTGATGGTGCTTAGGCATGCTGAGAGATAACTTCATTGAAGTAGTTAACATTCATGTCTGCTTTACCCTGTGTCACACTGAACACATGAACATTGGTCTTATGTACTTTTTTCTTCTTAACACAATGATTCTCTGCAGAGTTCCAAACTCAAATGCCTCTGGGAAACAAGCAGGTTATGTAATTGAAATGAAGAAGTGGATAAAATAAGCTATAACACTAGAAAGGGACAGAAAGCAGAAGCAAACCTGAGAGTGCTTGCTTAACCTAAAGGCATGCAAATTCCTTTTATTTTCTCTACAATATTTTGCTGGGCAAATCAAATACCTCTAGCTGATTTGGCTCTCAAGCTCTCTGTGAGGGAAATTTGGTGCCAAACTTTTAAGCAGAGCCACACAGAGTCACAGAAGCAAGACTGAGGCTTGCTGTTCTGGGCAACACTAAGCCTTTTCTGAAGTCAGCTGCCTTCTACCTTAAGGCATCTCCCCTTCAAATATTTCCTTGCAAGATCTGAGGGAGGAGAGCCTTCACTTGGAAACCAAGAACGCTGGATCTCAGAAGTTTACTCACCTGTCAGTGCCAATATAGCTGACTTCACCTTAGGTCTTGGAACTCAAATGCTTACTAACTTTGCACAGTTATGGTGAGAACGTCATGATTTATCGTTGGCCTTCTTGACACAGGTTATTGTAAGTTGCTTACATGTGCCTTGATTTATCAATTAGAATAGGCCAAATTAAACTGCAGTAAAAAACAACCCCCAAGTCTCAGTGGCTTAACACAACAAGTTTAGATATCTCCAAGATGATCACACATATTGAATTGTGCCTATTGTCACTTTCACTCTCAGAATTGTCCAGTTTGTAATCCCATTTCTCAACCATGTTACATGTCCAGAGTAGGTCAGAAGAAAGGCTTAGCACACTGGAAACCCTCAAAAACTCAGCCTAGTAGAGGCATCATCTTGGCACAGGCTTTCATCATTTCGACAGTGGGGAGAGAATGTGGCAAACTGCACATTGACTTGTAAGCCTCCCATTCACAAATCATTGGCTGAAGATAGTCACATGATCACATTAGATTTTCAAAAGGGAAGTGAAATGCAATGCTCAGAAAATGAAAGCTAGAAATATTTTGTGAATAGCACTAATGACTACCCCTCTTAGGATCAAATGTTTTATTTAGCATTTAGAAACCATCAATGAGGGTGAAGTTTATAAATGCTTCACATAATTTTGTTGAAAGATTTAATTAATAGATCTTGTCTAGCCTAATTTAATAAATCATGTTTTCTACTCTTAAAACACTTATAGGACATTATGAAAAGGGGTTGCTTTGGAATACTCCATCTGCTTGTGGTTCGGGTTTGGCTCTGGTCTTCTGTGCCCATATCTCACTTGTGATCCCATCATGCATTCAAATTGTAGTTCTTACTTCTTAACCTATTTTTGCTTTCCCCTAATCCTTAAGAATAGTAAGCTATTTTACCCAATTCCTCTCTCTCTCTCTTTGGCCATGGACCCTCAAGCAGAAACATTTCTTCAAGTTTATTTCAGCCCCCAAAACTCCTGTCCTTCAACTTTCAGATTTTTCTCAATGCAGCGTAATGATTTACATAAACGATTCTGTAAAATGTGTTTTAATAAACAAGAAGTAGGTCAATAATGAAACAATTGCTATCAAAGTTTGTGCAGAAAAGAAATATAGTATTTATACTCCAGAAAGTATGAGTTTTGTTGTTGCCCTTTCTTCTAGTTGAACTCCACGTTTAAAAGAGGGCCCTTGAGTAGACCAGGAGAGGAATGTCTAGGATAAACAAGAGTATAGGAAATGTGTTTTAAATAGGAATGAGACTATTAAGAGACTGGTAAGTTATGTGAAGACCTTACCAGTAGAGTGCAAACATGATAGGAGTTATGATGATTGCTGCTATTAAATATTTCAAGGATTCAACTGAGTATGGTACTGGTATTGATACTTCAGGGTGGTACTACCACTATTATTGCTACTTCTACTTATTGTTTTTGTTGTTTCTTTGAAAGGATCCTTCTCATCTCATTCAGTCGGCTCATTGTCCAAAGTATAAAAAGAAAAGAATTTTTGAAGGGCACTGGAAAATTTCCATTATTGCTAATTTCAGGAGCCGACGATAAATGGCTTTTGCAGCAAATTGATATAAGCTGTTTATTAAAAACACATCATGGGGCATACACCTTGCTTGGCAAAGGATCATAACCTGACCTACAGGATTTGATTTTCAAAATCTTAGGGAAAATTTTACATCATTAATGAGAGAAGAACTACTTATCTAAATCATTTATGACCTCTAATAATTATGTTAATTTATGGTTATATCCTTTCACAGTTGCTGGGCACGACCAACTTAGACATATATTCAGAAGCTTGGAAATTGGCCAAAGCAGTTAGTCAATGAGTGCTATTATGAACACAGGCATATTTTTTTTTCTCAGTAGAGTTATTCATTTCCTGCTCTGGCTTAAATGCCAAGTGTGTAAATAAAAGGACAACGGGATGATATAAAAAGGGACATACTATACTGAAAGACCTTTCTAGAGAATAATAAGCAATCTTACATGCCTTGGTTTCCTAAATTTGGAAGTCTGTCACTTTGTTGCTTAGAATCCTAACAAGTTTGGAATTATCTAAAATTTTAATGCATTTTTAGAAGGGTGAATATAAATCCATACATAAAATAAAAATCTTTACTTTGCAGCTTAGTTGTTTTCCTATCCAGTCAATCTTTTTGATCAGGCCTAGTGCTTGGAAGTAAAATGCTGCTTTCTCAGTCCCAAAGGGGTAATGTTATCAAGGAGTGAAATAGAGGCCTAGAAATAGAAAAACGGGAAAATCATGAACCTGGAAAGTCTACCGCTTGCTGACCATTAGATAGTTAAGAGTTGCCTGCAGAGTAATACAAGTTGGTCATCTAAGCCAGTCAAATGCCCACCCCTCTCTTCACCTTTTCTTCCTCTTACCTTGAAGGCTTCTTATTCTTTGCCTATGCCTTAATGTATGATACTCCAGGTTCTTTTCTCACACACCATTTTCTTTGGTAATCATATACACTCCCACACTTCAACTGCCATCTCCAGGCAGATAATTCTCCAAAACTGGTGCTTTCCATCCTTCTGCTTCTTTGAGTTCCAGATCCACATTTCTTTCAGCTTTCTTGATACAATAGCTCCATGTGGTCATTTGGTAAGCATCTTAATTTCTCTATGTAGACAAGGGTGCTTGGCATCTGGGAGTCTCAAGTGGATATACATCATGAGCTTATGATCAGTATTCATGGAGCTGAAGTGGGAGATCCATGAGACAATGTCTTGTAAAAAAGCTGATTCAAACCTTACATATCATTCAAATGGCTCATAATCTTGAATGATCTGGGAAGAGAAGGAGAATCTGGATATAAGACTCTATGAGAAAAACCAGATAACCCAGAGAGACCAAATACGTATGGGGAATGAAACTTGGAGACATTTACCAAGATGAAGAGGGTAGCTGTGAGGTTTTCACTGGAGCTTCTGTGCTCTTGTATGGATTTGCTTTCTCACATTAATGTATTGGTCAGAGGTGGAAACACAAATCAAGATGAATCAATGACACTCTTCTCAGCACTTTCAGTCTTGGAATCAAGAAAGAACAGGAATAGTCTCTCCCCATTAGCTGAATGCTATCGAATGGTCTGCTAGAGAAGCAGAGGATGGTCAACAGAGGAGAAAGAAAAGAAGCATGCAATTGCTCGAGATGGAAAAAAAGTTCTTAGAAGCATTCAAGTCCCTGGTTCCAGTTGACCCTGAGGCTCTACTATACTACTGGCCTTTTTAATACTTGTTTGTTTTGTAATATACTACCAATAAAATCCATGCTTGCTTGAACGCTAGTTCAAGTTCATCTTTGGAACCAAAGAGTTTTAATGAAGACAGTCATGAAATCCTGTTGAAACTCTTCAATGACTGGGTCACATATTTTTGTTTTTACATTTCCTCTGCTGGATGATGTGTCTCTGGGGAGGCACATGGTGTCTTGCTTATCTTAATACGTCTTCCAACCTAGCACAATACCTCAATACTTGGCATAGAGGAGGTACCAAATAATCGTGTGTTGAGATGATTACCTGCAGCACACCCATGACTCATCTGTATTTCTTCAGCACTCTGATTCAGAAATCACCTATGTGTGTCTTATCACTCATGATTTATAGTGGAGGCTTGACCAATATATAAGAGCATGTGTATTACCCAAGAGGCCTTGGCTTGATTTTGGCTCTACTATCAGCTTTCCATTGTCACATTTGGTCTACATTTCTCACCACTCCTTGTACATGCTAAAATAATAATGTTTTTTCTTCTCAATCAGCTCTGTGTTCCTCTCCAATAGGTTGTTTTCTTAGACAAAACAGTGAAAATAATTTTAAACACAGAACGACAGTCTAACATGTCCTTTCAGCGTGTATCTTGTGAAGAAGACAGGAAATATGGGGAAAACGGGAAGAGCAGAATAATACAGGCAGGGTGGGATCTTGGAAAAATTATCAGAAAGACATACATTCTACATCAAGGTCTTCTGTCAGCCCCCTGCTTTCTGTTGACCAGAGGGTGGGTTCAGCCTGTACTCTCCTCTGCCACTCCCTCCTCTTCTATTTCATTCCAGGGCATTCAAGCCCAATGATTTGTTTTGGAAATGCTATCATTTGTTAGCTTAGCTTTTATCTCGGTTGGGTGCCTTTCCTGTTTCACTGCTTTTCTTTCAAGGAGGCAGAGCCAATACTTGACTCTGGGAGTTTTATTCAACATACCCCTGTTGTTAGATGAAGCTAAAGAAACTTTGATTAACAAGCCTACCCAGGTTCAACGATGGCCTGGGGTGTGTTTCTGCCACCCTCTGTAGCTAAAAGAGAGATGAAGTGAATGGAGCTTCTGTTTGGAATACTAGTCTGGTAAATAAATCTCAGCAAGGGGGAGCCAGAGGATGAGCTGCTTGTGTCTTGAGTTGTGGCTTGAGTTGTTTCAAATGGTCAAGCTGAATTTGGGACTAGAGTTTCAAGATTCCTGCACTGCTTGGAGCTGTTTCTGATGATGCAAAATTGGTCTTCCCCATGCAATGCAGAAGTCTTCACTGGGATTCTGGGAACTTGAGAGATGAGAGAACAAAAGGGAAGTCAGGAATACACAGATGATCCCATCTCTGGATGGGAAGAAGTACCTACAAATCATTGGTAAAGAGAAAGGTTTTTGGAAACATTGATAATCATCATTATCATCCTCCTAAAACTTTATATTTGAGTAGTACTTTTTATGTTTAAAAAATTTATTTTTACAGTCTTTTGTAATCATTAAACCACTTTGTGCTTACAAAACCTTGAGGGTTAGAACTTCTCAGAGAAGGAGACACCATAATATAATGGCACTGGTAATCTATATGCCTGAGAAGGCTGAGACCATCACCCAAGCTCATTACAGGGAGAAATGAGAGAATCTAAAAGTTAAAATTTAAAAACCAAACATCATATTGATGTAGGCCATCATTTGCAAAATTTTTAATCTTTTTAGTAAACCTAGTTAAGTCTTTTCTTTTCTCCTTTCTTTGGAGAAAGACCCTCTCCCTCAAACTTAGATAATTGTCTTGAAACTGGTGACTCCAGTCCTCTGGCTATTGATAAGCATCATTGAAACTCAGCATTCTCCCTGACAAGGCAGGAATGGCTTCAGGCCATAACAGAGCCCTTAGAGTCGAAGAAAAGAGGGGAACTTTAACCCAAGTTTTTCTTTCTTTTACAAAATATATTAACCAAATCTGTTTTCCTTTACCTGCTTGATAAGCAAATTAATGATAGAAACATAACTAGATATATGATTCAACTAACGAGTTTGTATCTTTGTTCTTCCTTGTCTAGAGACTGAGGCAGC
>NW_006435762.1:3394374-3401067 GCF_000325575.1 Pteropus alecto
CCATCCCTCAACATCCATACTAATTAGGGGGTTTATGGCTCTTAGAAAAGAGTTAGGCAGGAAAGTTAGTTAGGGGGTTTCGGGTCTGCCCGCAAAGACACTGAGATCATCCTATTCCAGAAGGGATCCACCATAGTCTGCCTACAATTAAGCAAGCCAGAAAGCATTTTTGGGCTAAAAGTAACTCATACAAGGAAACAAGCAAGCAGAAAATTGGCTACTAGTTTCAGCCAGTTACTCGCACCTGCGCAATGAAGACCCCAATGACCTTCGACTGGCCTGTGCCTCATTATACCACCATTATAATGTGATGCATATGCTGGGAAGTTCATTAACATCATTATAACTGACTGAATTCTAGGAACAAACATGCAAAGAAAACAAACGATGAGACACTGGGTCCTGTCACTCTTAGTTGTCCATCAAGGAAGCCCACTTGTCTAAGAAAAATGACTGCCCACAGCAAATAGGGATAAAAATCTCAAAGGCTTTGTTACTGAGCCCTTGAGTCCTTGAGCCTTTTGAACCACTCTTCTCTTGCTCAGGCCCTTTTCCACTTCTGGACATGTACTGTTGCCTTACTTTCCCTTCTAATAAAGCTATTCTTTTCTGCTGTATTTTGGTGTCTTGCTCAATTCTTTGTTCGAGACATCAAGAACCTGGACAATGCGTCGAGAGGGGAACTCCACTCTGTGGTAACAATGAGAATTGGAAAAAATATAGGAAACTAATTTTAGCATCTTGATCAGAAAGGAAGGCAGGTTTTGCTTATCAATTCACAAAATCCAGAAGTCTTACAGGAGAAGATGAACAGATTTGACATCAAGACTCTTTTTTTAAGTTGTTTCATTCTTTTATCTTTCATTATGAGGCTTTCATCAGATGTCTGGGGACCCTTGTCTATTCCCTCAAGATTATGAATAGAGGAAAATGCTGATTGAAATTGAGTGTGTGCACAGGGTTTATTGACTCTGAACTTCTCTGTTAGGTGAACTGGGTGGACCATTTATTGAGGAATTCCCAGTGTCTGTATATTAGTTTCCTATTGCTGCTGTAACAAATTAGTACACATTTAATGGCTTAACATAACACAAATCTATTATCTTACAATGCTAGAGGCCAGAAGTTTTAAATAAGTCTTAATGGGCTAAAATGAAGATGTCGACAGGGTTGTTTTCCGTTCTAAAGGCTCTAGAGGAGAATTTGTTTTCCTATTGTTTCTGGCTTCTATAGGCTGTCTGCCTTCCTTGCTCCTGGACCCCTTCTATTTCCAAAGCCAGATATGGCTGCTAGTCTTTCTCACATCTCATTACTCTGACCTCTTCTGTCTTCCTCTTCCATATTTAAAGACTCTTGTGACTATCTTGGCTCCATTCAGATAAGCTGGGATAATTTCTCTATTTTAAAGTCAGCTGACTAGCAACCTTAATTTTCTTTTGCGACATAACTTAACACATTCACAGATTGCTGGGTTTAGGATGTAGATATTATTGGGAAGGCTTTATTCTGCCAATCAAAAGTGTATGTAGGCTCATATGTGTGTAAGTGTATAGAAAAAGACTAGAAAGATATATACCTAACTATATTGCAAATTAATAATACTGGTTTCCTCTGAAGAGAGAAATGGAAACTGGGAGAGAAACAAGGGGAAACTCATATTTTACTTGATGATTGTCACATTTACTTTGGAGTAACAAACCTGGACTTATAGATTTGTAAACATATAACAAAATATTATTAAATTTTTATTATTTATATTTGTCATTTGAACATTATATATGTGATATTGTGATATAATATGAAGTATATTTTTTGGTATCCATCCCTGGCTCCTGGTCAGCATTTTTAAAACCCTTGTAATTTCCTAAGCAATAAGAGCAATAGGAACAGCTTTTGTTATAATATTTGGTTTTTGTCCCCAGTTCTGAAATAGCTCCAGATGGACAAAGGTGAAAGGAATATCCTTTGTTATTCATAACAAGGCCCTTTCAACAACATCTGAGTTTAAGTTTATGAGGTGACTGTTGGAAAGCCCCTAAGGATGGGGGCTGGTTGCCACAGGAACCAACTGTGTGATTAGAGGGTTAGAACTTTCCACTCCATTCCTAAACCTCAGGGCATGGAGAGGGGCTAGAGATTGAGTTAATTACCAATGGCCAATGATTTAATCAATCATGCCTATTAATGAAGCCTCCACAAAACCCTAAACAACAGGGTTTGGAGAGCTTCTGGGTTGGTGACAAAGAATGTGCCCACATGCTGGGAGGATGGTGGGCCTCGAACTCCATAGAAACAGAAGCTCTTGTGCTCAGAATTCTTCCAGACCTTTCCTTATGTATCTGGCTGTTCATTTATATCTTTTAAACATATCCTTTGTAAGAATTGATAATGAGACTTAAACTGTTTTCCTGGGTTCGCTGAGTCATTTTAGCAAATTATTGAACCTGAGAGGTGGGGGTCATGGGAACCCCCAATTTATCGCTGGTTGGTCAGAAGTACAGATGACAAGCTGGGACTTGTGATGGTTTCTAAAATGACAGAGCACTCTTGTAGTATTGAGTCCTTAATTTGTGGCATCTGCACTAACTCCAGGTAGTTAGTGTCAAAATTGAGGTAAATTGTAGGAGACTTTATTGAGAATTGGAGAATTGCTTAGTGTGGAAAAACCCATACATTTGATGTTAGAAATGTCATAAAGGTAGAGGAAATTGTTTTGTTTTACTATATTCTCAATTTTAATGTCAAATCTCAGTATGTAGTAAGCAATACAATGAATGGGTTCAATGGTAAAATTAATTATTGAGAAAACAATGTATAACTGTCAAAAATAGGCATAAGCAAATTATGTCAATATCTGCCTCTTTGATTTGTTAATATTCTCTATAGAAGTATGCAGTGTATAAAGAACTCTCTTATCGGCCTTTGGGAAGTACACTTGTGTCAGATGGAGTGAAAGGTGTATGAAGAGTGAGATCAATATTGAAGTTTACAGAAAGTTGACATATTTCCTATGATGTTCTTCTACCTGATTACAGGTTGTTAGTTATCTCATCAGATGCTTCTGTTTCAGTAGTCTTATGGAATTTCACACCTTTTTATTTCTGATACACCTCTTTCTTCAATTTTCTTTGTCATCATAGTCTTTCATTTCTTCCTCAGCCCATTTACTACATGTTTAAGCACTTCTATTTTTTCAACTATTTTATACTCCCTAAGTTATTTAGACTTTTTATTAAATAGTCTAAAATACATGAAAGTATTTGCATAAATATATATTTGCAGATGCATATAATTATCAAAAATGCCTTTATGCACTTTTAAAATAAGTGACACTAGCTTTAAGTTACACTTAAAGAAATTCTAAGCTTACTTTAAAAAACTAAGAACTTAAATACACACAATTTCTCTAAGGACTACTTACCTCTCATCTATTAAGGTAAACACTTGTAAATTAACAGGTGTGGTTTCACATAATCACAAGATGCTTGAACGTTGGCTGGAACAAGTACGTGAAAAACCACACCAGGCTCTGCCCTAACTCTTTTAAAACAAGTATGTGTGTGTGTGTGTGTGTGTGTGTGTGTGTGTGTGTGTGTATTTTTTTTTCTCAATTAGCTTTGTGTTCCTCTCCCATAGATTGTTTTCTTAGACAAAATAGTGAAAATAATTTTAAACACAGAACGACAGCCTAACATGTCCTTTTAGCATGTACCTTGTAAAGGAGACAAGAAATATGGGAAAAACAGGAATAGCAGAATGATACAGGCAGGGTGGGATCTTGGAAGAATTATCAGAAAGACATACATTCTGCATCAAGGTCTTCTGTCAGTCCCCTGCCTTCTGTTGACTAGAGGGTGGGTTCAGCCTGTACTCTCCTCTGACACTCCTTCCTCCTCTATTTCATTACAGGGCATTCAAGCTCATATATATTAAAAATCATATATATATGATTTTTAAAAAAATGGATGTGTATACGTGTGTGCGTGCACGTGTGTGTGTGTGTGTGTGTGTGTGTGTGTGTGTGTGTGTGTGTGTAAGAGAGAGACAGACAGACAGACAGACGGACAGAGACAGAGAGGCTCCCTAGTAGAGAACTGGTGTTTAGAATGGGTCATCCTGTGGTAGAAGCGCTGTAGCAGACTGTCCAATACTGACAGATCAAGAAGTGAGGGAGCAGAGGTGCCAGTGAACTCACTTTGTGGAGGATGGTTTCTCTGTGTCCTTTGAGGTAAGCCACCAGAAACACCGAGGAAGACCTGCAGCAGAGAATAGAAAAGGCTATGACTCAGAGCTGAGAGTTTAGAGAATAGCATCCTACAGGGAGGAGTTTTCATTTCCGCCAAAGCAGAAAGAACAAGAGAAGGAGACTCTCCCATTTTTAGAAGAGCAGAAATAGCCTCTGAGGCTCTGTCTGCAGGGCAGGGAGGGGCATGTCAGTTATCATAATAAGTGGTAACAGCTATGACCACAGCAAAAACCTCAAACTCTCTTGTCTTCATGGCCCAAACCACCTACTGGTGTACTCAACTCTCAGCCTATTCATTCTGTAAATATTTTATCCTTTCTATTTATTTACAAGCATGACATACTCTTTGACAGTCACTGGATTTTCTCTATTTTGTTTTCTATATTTAGGTTGTCTTCTCCTCCAGGGATCAGCCTGTGTTATAGCTTCTTTTGAATATGCAACACAGACTATGAGGAAAAGCTTTTTGATAATGAGTATTGGGATTCAGAGAGGGGAGACTTCAGACTATCACATGCAATTGGACAAATCCCCGAGAAGTGAAAAAAAAAACCCATTATAGGAACTGAAAGGTTTTTGTTGTTGATGTTGTTGCTGTTTTCCAATAAAGCACAAGTCTTTATATCCAGTACTCTTAAGTAATTTATTTTAATTAACTAAATAAAAGGAGATGGAGGCAATATATCTAGAAACGATATAAAAAGTCTAGGCAAAGACATCGTGGTGATCATTTTATAATGTACAAAAATATCAGATCACTATATTGTATACTCAAAATGAATATGATATTGTATGTCAACTATAATTCAATAAAAATAAAAAGTCTAGGTAAAATTCTTATTTGAGATGCTAAATTGAGCCTATACATTTAATTCTACATCCTCAAAAATCCCACTAAAACATCAATAAGATATTTTTAAAGCATAAACTCATAATGAAAAGAAATGGAAGAGCAGACTATAGCAGCACATTTTTAGAAGCTGAGAAACTAAAAGAATGAGTGATAGCTTGCATTAGCAGACCTGAGAAATCTCATTCTTGAGTTGGCAGAAGGAAAAGGTGAGGGGAAAAAAAAAAGCCTAGCAGACCCCTCAAAGGTCTTAGGGTTCAATGGCATTAAGACCTCTATAAGTGGGAGTATACGTGTGATCCAGGACAACAAGGTTGACTGAAAGTGCACTAGAAAAGCACATGGATCCTGAGATTCTCTCCCCAAATTCAAATGACTAGCATTTACCTCTCCTCCATCCTGGATGAAGATTGGAAATTTATTCTGGATGAAGATTGGGTACTATAACAGAGAGCCTTTGGCCTGAGGGATTTAAAGATGCTGACTATTGCATTTATTATTGCTAGATAATTTACACACACACACACACACACACACACACACACACACACACACACACCCATAATACAAAAGAAAACTTAGTGGGATAGAACAACAATTTTATTAAGCTCACAGACTGTAATTCCATTAACTCAGAAAGTACATGGCAAGAACAGTTTATTTCTGCTTCCGATGTCTGGGGCTTCTGAAGACTCAACGGTTAGGTGCTGGAATCATCTGGAGGTTCCCCACTCAACATGTCTGGCTGTTGATGCTGTTGATTAGGGTCTCAGCTGGGCTCAGTTGGCCAGAATACCTATATGTGGCTCCCAGTGCAGTCTCTCTGCCAGGGCTTTTTTGGGCTTCCTCACAACATAGTGGCTGGATTCCTAAAGCAAGCGTCTATGAGAGCAAGAGAGGAGTTTGTAGCTTTCTTGCTTATCTAGCCTCTTTTAAGATATGATATTCCAAAGAATGGACCCAGCTTACAGTTTTGAATTATCTGCCCATATCTCAGAACAACAACAACAACAACAAAAATCACAGCATCATTCTCTTTGTTGGGGCATTACATCTTTGTCATTTTATATTTAGGTTGCAAATTTATCACTTAAGAGTCTGCTAATCCTGGCTCCCTTACAGATTTTCTTGCAATTCAGATAACCTGACTTGAAGTCCCTTGAGGTATCTTAGTTTTGGTCAGAGAGTCTGCATAGCACGCGAGTTAATTGAAAGAAACCTTGCTTTTCTACTCAGCCTCTGTTCTACAAAATATAATATTGAAATATATATACGAATATTAAAGAACACTATAAATAAACATGCTATTTGCATAGAGGAAGATTTAAAGAAATAAACACTTATGTATATTTTTAGCATCTTATTAACTAAGCTTCATCAATTGTGCTTCTCAAAATTTCCTGCATCTTTCTATAGACAAAACCTTGGCTTTTTTCTCTGCCCTTTTTTCTCTCATCTTATATGAAGCTTGCTCTACAATGGAGTAACATAGTTGTCTTAGAGCAATCCATAGTTGTTCGCTGTTATTTTAGTCTTGTCATTCATTAAACTGAGGAAGAACTGGGAATAGAATGAGAAAAACAGCATCATGTCTCTT
>NW_006435762.1:3401135-3407230 GCF_000325575.1 Pteropus alecto
AAAGTAACACTGTGGTCACACTATAGTCACATAGCAGTGTAAACGCCTTTTTTCAATCAGAAAAAAAAAAGTTTCTTGAGAAGTTCTCACTTTTCACTTAAATTCATAAACAACTCCTCCTTAGAACCTGAGGTGATGTTTCCAGCAACTCCCATAACTGGTAAATGAGTTTTCATCATTACCAAAAAATGTATAAAACTGTCATTTTCAAAGCATAAAATATTTTGAGCTTGATTTCTACTTATTTTAAAATGTTATTTTAAGAACTTTAGGAGATTTTTTTAAAGCACTTTTAATCTCACCATCGTATGCAATTCGTCGGCATGCCGAGTTCTGACTGATTGATGATGAGATGTCTTTTTAGCTTCTGCCTCTGTCCCCCTACCCTCTGCTCCACGAGGCCCCTGCCAGCTGCTGGTCTCCCCCACCTTTGCATGTGCCACAGGTTACCGGGCCGCTTCTAGGTCTTTTCTTTCAAACCCATTTCCATCCCAAGCACCACAAAGGGACAGCTTCCTACTTTAGACAAGGCCATGGTGGAACCCAAAAGAGAGGACATGCCATATCTCTTAGTTCTCTGAATTGGAATCAGTTGAGAGAACCTCCTCAGCCCCTTAGCTCACTATTCCTGTTATGACAATAAACAGGTTCACTGGACACATCTTTGAAAGAGAGAGTTAGAGGGAAATGAGGACTTTCTACTTGATCTAATCCAGGTTGGGGGTGGTGATGAGCAAGAAGGTAGTGATGAACAGCAGCTGTTAGGGAATACCAAGACTGGAAATACGAGGGGATAAGCTTCGCTTCAATGTGGACAAAAGATCTAAACCTAGACTGTATCAGGAGAAATTTTGATAATGCCGTTGATGGTCCTGTTATTGCCATTTCCTGAGATGTAGAATATAGAATGCAGGAACGTAGAATACAGAGTCCAGGAGACTATTGGATTGAGACCAGTATCTCAATAGGCTTTGCGGCTTTAGCAGGAAGGATGCAAATATTAAGACATCCCACTTGCACTTTATTGGGGAGCCAAATTGGAATCAGGAGAAGTAACTTCTTATTCTCTGTGCCAGGATTACTGCTCTCACAGTAATGGAGATTAACTTGGCCAGGGCACACGTGAGAGAGCGAACTTTACCGAATTGACTGAGGCTATCCTTCTCTGTATTCTTGAAGCTCCTGGTGCATGACTCTGCCATAACCCTCATTTCACTTTCTCTAACTATCTGTTGCTTGACTTTCTTCTCCACTTGGCCATGAACTCTTTGAAGGAAGACACAGTGTTTAATTTATCTTAATCCAGTGCCTATGCGGTGTCTGGCCAAAGGCAGGGACTCTTTATGTGTTTACAAAATGAAAGGTTCGATGGGTGAAAATAAAAGGAAGTGAGAGAATTTGTTTCCTAAAATCTAAATTTTGAGGGGCATATCTCTTCGCTACATATAGAGTCATTGCTTTTTTCTCCTTTTTCTTTTCTAGTATAGAGTCATCGCTTTTAAAGTATATCAAGAGCAGATGTTCCTTCATATACAAAGTCTGTTCAAAGGATCTAAACAGATTAGTTATTAGTCTCCTACAGTTTAGAGTTTGAAGGACTTGTAACAGAAGGAAGCCAATGGGGAGCCCACCATGTGAGAACATTGCCATAGAATGTAACAGGAAACTGGAATTAAACCTAGACAGGTGAGTGTCAGACAAACAGTTAGTCCAAGGTTTGCATGCCTTTCTCCCTCCCTAGTGTAGGGCAGGAATCGAGTTTTCTCTGCATTCTCAGCATCTGGTGCAGTTAAAGCAGAAATGTTGTAGGTATATCATGTTTTGGGGCAGACTAAATATGGAAAGGCCAATACACAGAAATGATGAGAAGGAGGGGTTCTTTCCCAGGTGGCCTCTGGCAACAGTGAAGGGAGGAAAATAACTTTTGTTGAGCGCTAAATGTATGTCAGACACTGTATATAATATTTTTACATATATTACAGGAGACAATTATTTCCAAAATTTCTGAGACTTGACTTTTCCCAAATTAACAATATTTCTGAAGTTTAAATAGCTTAGCTCCAAAAAGCAAAATAATAAAAAGAATTTATTCTAGGCCAAAAGAAATGATAAAAATAAACATATTTTGAAAGAACTATGTTTTTCAAACTTTTATTTTATACAAATACATCTTGCAAATCAGTGGAAGAATATAGTATGTATCCATCATTACTTTGCATAGATTAAAAACATCTGTATGTATCTGAAAAATGGAAAAAATAGTATGTTGTATAAAATCCTAAATTTTTAGACATGAAGTACATACATAAAAACAATTAATTCTATTTAGTATTTCTCATAATAAGAAATCAGAATTTGAAACACTCATCCCCTTAAAACTGGTGATACACATACACACACATGTATGTAAATTTTTCTTCTTTGGAAATGCTTGTTTATCTGTTGCACATCCCCTCATCCTTGGGAGTTGATATAATTGCATCTGAAAAATCAAAGGAGAGGACGAGGCAATAGCTCTTCTGAGAAGATTTCTCGGTGGTATATGTTTCCTCTAGCAGGGACTTTCCTTATGAACTCCCCTCTCAGCTTGTGCATCTGGAATGTGCCCATGAAGTCTGTGACCTCTTCACAATGTCACCTAGCCTGGGTGAAGTTATTGTGTACCATTCATCAAGGTTCCTTCTCCTCTGTTAACAAGCCGTGCTGACATCCCCCTATAGCGCAGAAAGTGGGGCGATCCCAGCATCACACCATTTCCCTCTGGAAGCCTCCTCTGCTCAGACTCTCCAATAAACAATCTTCTATCTTGTCTTACTAATCCTCATGTTAACCACCATTTTACAGGCAAGACAACTGATGCTCAAAAGAATTTAAATACTGTCAATTTGCCCATAATCACACATAGAATAGGACTGAAATCAGGAGAGTTAGGACTTGAATCAAACTTTGTCTGACTCCAAAAACTGTGCTCTCTTTACTTCACCACTCTGAAAGATTCACTGATGAAAACATGATATTAAGGAATCGCTGGGTAATGGATATAGCTCCACTCCATACACCTGAGCATGGAAGAAATGTTCCTGCTTCATTTGTCTATAACACAATAGAGTTTGTATAACAAGACATCATTCTGCCAGACATAGAACTCTTAGTCAATGCAGGCTGCCTCTCTTTTGACTTCTCTGGTTCTGTCCAAGCTCCGAGAAGACATTGGAGTGAGAAGGAAGGTATCTGGTTCTAGGTTGTTGTCTGCTAGCACTGGGTCCCACTAATGCATCCATCCCCCCCTAAGATCATGTCCAACATTTTCAATCTCATAAGAAAATGCCCTCCATGCCTAATCATTTTCTCTGTTGCTTTCGTGTCCCTCTTGGGCATATGAGACTCATCCCACAGCACCTTTGGGGGATTGCCTACAACCATTCTCCACTTGTGGACCATTCTGGCAGACTTTCTGAAGTTCTCTGAGGCTCTGCCTGCCTAGACATACCAAGTATGTGTTTATTCTCTGGGGCATCGCTGCCCTCAGGCCATCTACTTGGATAGCAGCCACAGGTCTCCTCTGTTCTCAGATCCCACTTTCTGATCTGAGGGTCCTGTCCCTTACACCATACTGTAAAGTAAGCTCCTGATAAGCAGGGATTGTGTTGAACTTACCTTTGTATTCTAGTGTTTATCATTACGGCGGGCAGACTAAAAAACAGATAAATACTTGCTAAATTAATGATTGTCACCTTCCAGATGCAAAGTGATACCTTCTTTTTTGTGTTGTTTTATGGTCTATTTTCATAACTTTTCCGATATTCAGTAGGTATATAACTGGGCAGAGAAAATTGATTTTAGATCATGAATGGCCTCTTTTAAAGATTGTCTCATCACAATTTAAAGTGACAACCACATTCCAAGAATTCAGTTGTGTGTTCCCTAAGGGTAGATTGTAGCAAATGTTGTTGATGTCTCACCCATATGCCCTCATCCCTAGAACTTCAGTGCATGCCAGCAGACTTCCAACTACCAAAACCCTCGTTCTCTCGCTTGAGGGTTTCCCTGACCACAGAAGCTACCTTACTCACCTGTGCCACAGGAAGTGCCAGGGTATTGACACCCTTCAATACGGGTTCTCAATCAGTGACTAACAGGTTTTGGTGAATAAATACCCAAGGTCCCCAGTCCCTGGAGTGGGCTATCTCTGAGGCCCTGGTTTCAAGTGATTCTTACACTGGTTACACTGGTTTCAAGTGATTCTCTCAGGGGATTAAGTTCCAGTTGCCCATAGTCTTAGCTGGCTCAATAGGCATTCTTTCTTGGCTTCCTGGTCTTCCTTGTCTCACTTTCCTACTCTTTCATCTCCAGATAAACTACTTGCACTTCAATCTCTGTCTCATGGTGCTTTTGGGGGAACCCACCCCAAAAAACAGATTTATTAAGATCCTGAACTACCTTTTGCTCTGGGTCTACTGAATTATCTTAGCAAGTTATATATCAAAATAATGGGAGAAGCATTAAGAGAGGAGAGAATGAGCCTAGAATATCACTGTGGGTTGACTATGCAGAAGACTGCCCAGCTTTCCTTGGTCGGGCTTGGAATGGTGTCAGAAATGTTTCTTGCAGGCATATACTTCCCACTTGCTATATCTAAATACACTGTAACATCTAAAGATATAATCTGAATGTGGGCACTTAAGTGTTCAATGAAGAATTTTTTTTTTTATAATAAGTGAAATATTTAAAAAACCTAGTTAAGGATCTAGTTAAGTACATTGTTACAGAATATGGTATGTCTACTCAATAAATATTATGCGCACACTTAAATTTCATATTTTATAATATGAAAAAGTGCAAATAATGTAGACACGTTAGGGACGTTTCGTCTTTATCCACTGCCGGGAGCAAGGGCCCTGCTTTACACACCACTGTTTACAGTTCCTGTAGCCCCTTAAGAGTGAAGAAGGACCAGAGGGCACCTGTTAGACACTGCCATCTGTCCTGCTGTGGTAAAGACAAGGTGGTAACACAGTTGGTAATGTCAATCACGTCTGCAAACCTACTGGGGTTTTAGGGAGCCTATAAGTGTATCCCTTTTTTCTGACCTATTTTTGAACCAATTGGAATATACAAAACAATCATCAGATGGAAACAAATGTTATCGGCTCTTTTGCTGGTAAAGGTTACATTTGTGAGTGTGGTTTAGGTGCAGCAAGAATGAGTTTCCTAACACTGCACCCCAGATTCAGGTTGACTTACCCGCCTGATCGCAAGCTCATCTAGACAGTCATCAGTCTCTTCATATGGAGCTGTCCTAACTGAAAAACTTACAGCACAGAGACCCAGAACAGAATGCTTGCTTTCTGTGGGCAGCTGACTCTCTAGGAGAATGAGACAAGAGAGGACTGAGCTCCCTTTGACTGGTTCCTCACTGAAAGTCACCAGTAAGAGTAGTCACTCCATGCTTGGGAGGAATCAATGAGGGAGCAGATAAACAGTGGAACCATTACTTGCATTGCGTGCCCACTACATGGAAAGAAATATCAGAGTAGGGAATAACCACTGTTGTCCTAGGAAAACCTAAAAACAACTAAACGGGAAGGTGATGAAAAATGTCTTTTATTTCCAGGTTCATAATTTATTGTACAAATTGATTTTCACATGATGAGTCGGCATTAGCTTGTCCAGGCATGGGAACTTAACAGATGAAGTATTGACAGTTTAGAATATATATGTTGCTTTCACAAATGGAGATTTTTTAGATTTTAACTTGAAGTATAAGATCATCAAAGCAGTGCTTTCATGTGTGGCCAGTACAAAATTTATTCTATTTGTGAGAGTCTAAGAGATGAAATGGTTTTAATACCAGTGAAATGGAATTGAACATCAGTTTCTGGATCTGCCACAATTTCAGCCTTGCAAAATGCACACATTCTGCAGCCTGAGCTTCAACATGCACAGATACGCCTTGGCCTGAAGAATCTCTATAAACTGGATTCTATGGGTCTCAATCCGGCCACGCTTCTTTATGCATACACACACTCAAATACACACACACACACACACACACACACACACACACACACACACACACCCCTTCTGACCATGGC
>NW_006435762.1:3407412-3488250 GCF_000325575.1 Pteropus alecto
GTCTTTATGTATACACACACACAAATACACACACACACACACACACACACACACACACACACACACACACACACACACACACACACCCCTTCTGACCATGGCATTGCAGACAGTCCTTACGAAAGCAACTGTAGTCTAGGAAAGCCTATTATGGGACCACAGAGTCCTCTTCAAGCCTGAGACATCCTGTGTAATCTAACCGGAGGTGAGAAATTCTTATAAGACCTGGCCATGCCTTTCCCTCTGCTCTGTGGGTCCTTTACCCAGGAGCCTCTGGGGTACTGTGCCTTTACTCTGATACTACTTACTGACTTTCACTCTCTCCATTCGTTGTGAGCTGATGCAGCTTTACACTGGTTGGTCAGCAAGCTACATAAGAGGTGGCATTCTTTAGCGTATCTTTACAAAGTTTTTCGTTAGTGCCTACTCCCCTGGTTCTCACTTAGAAAGTGTGGAAATATGCTGCCCTTATCAAACTGCTTGTTTCCTGCCCGCTGAAATTGTCCAGGTCAGAGCAGCTTTGAACTGTGTGGATGGGCTGGTTTGCAGACTTAGCTCTTAGCTCTATTGTTATTATACAGAAACCACCTAAGAACTGGCTATCTCTTTAGAACAATAAAAGGGATTTAACTATTTCCATAGACCCTTAGTGTAATGTGAAACACAATAGTTATTTTTGATGTGCTTTTATGTATCCATGTCTTTTAGTGCATTATTATTCAGAATGCTTACTAGGTGTCAAAAAAATCAATGATAATTTGCTGGTTGGGACATAAAATAAGGATTTGAATCATGTGGAATTTCTCTGGTGCAAGTTAGGTCATGATCTCTGACTCCTTCCACTGGCCTCACAAGTCTCCTTCTGTCGCAATATGATCTTGAATCTCTTCTGGGTCTAATTATGTTTGAACTACAATTTCTAAAGCTTTGTAGTTCAATTAAAACCATAATGAGACTGCACTTTAGATTTTATGGTTAGAGCCTTCCCAATTGATCGTATTTGATTGTTAATACTTCCAGAGATTCATAAGCCTGAACTTTATACTGAAACTCGGTATTTGCCTGTTAATCTATTATTCAACAACTGCTATTGAATGTCCACCATATACCAGGCTCTGTGCTGTGCACCGAGCAGTAATGTATACTCAAGGAGCGGGATGAAGAAAAAGACATACTAGAAACAGAGGAAAAATGAAAGAGATACATAAGACTGCCTGGGCGGGTCATGAAGCAAGTGAGCTAAACTTGAAGAATGAAAAGGGGAGTTAGGGGAAGAGCCTTCCAGACAGAGCGGGAACTAAGAGAAGTTCAGTGTTATTGGACTACTGAGGGCAAAGAAATAGGATGAAGCTTATAGTGTGCCAGGTACTGTTCTGCTTTATACTGGTTATCTCGCCTAATTTCTATAACACTATGAGCATAATACTTTTAGTCCCATTTTATAGATGAGAAAACTGAGGTTTATTTGTGCAAGGTTACTGACCTAGTAGATGTTAGAGATGCGGTTTGAACTCCCGCCATAAAAGTGACATTATTAATCACTATACAAAACTGCCTCCCGCATGCTTATCCTCATATTCCAGCTCATAGACAAACGTTTTTGGTTTCTGTCTCACTGAGTAGCTGCCAAAGTCCATGTTTTTAATCAAGATATTTTTATCCACAGGTTAGTAAAGATAGCTGGTGTGCGAAATGCAGTCATTTTACAACATCATCACTCCTTAGCTAAAAGGAATGCAGCTCAAACCCCATTTCTCCGAGTTTAAATCTGAGGCTCATAAATATCAGCTAATCAAATTGTAGCTCCAACCAAACTTGGGCACACCCTTAAAGTAGCTTTAGCAGGGTTTGAGCATTGAGGGAGTTTTGGAGAGAGTTGTTTGAAATTAGAGGAACAAGTATGTTGATTAAAAAGCATAGGAAAACAGGTGCCTTTAGTGCTTTCCCACTCTGCTTCTCACGAGTCTCTTTGTTCTCCTAATACCCTGCCCTGAGTATGAAGAACCAGTCTGGCACGATGGAAGTCCCAGTGAACCTCCAGCCTAAAATCTTAAGTTCGGTCACTTAAGACACTGTGGGACCTTGGACAAGAAACTTTCTTTTTCAGTGTCCTTGGCCTGTTTAGAAAAGTGGTTTAAAATGCAGGTTCTGGAGCTAGACTTCCAGAACGTGAATCTAAATTTTTCCCCAAATGCATGCCCTTGGGCAAGCTGTGGAACTGCGTGTGCATCGGATTTCACATAAATCAGGGACAGTATTAGCAGCTACCTCACGAAACTATTGGGCGGAGTAACTGATCATTTGCAAGATCTTAGAAAGGTGTCTGACAGAGAAAGAACACAATAAATGTCAGCTTTCATTACTGTTATTTTCTTCTAGTTCTAGGCATCCCTGCCCCATTCAAAGCTAAGTTCTTCCTCCTGGAGAAAATCGTTATTTCTCTTTAAAAAATTTTTTTCTACTTAAGGAAGGCCAATTTTAACTTCTGTTCATAATACACTTGCTGGCATTGCATTAACATACAGATTTGCAAGAGCCAGACATCCAGCCTTGGCATGATACGTCTGGCACTCAGTGTGCTTTGTTTGCTGTAGTATCTGAAGACCAACAAGAATCCATTTTGTTCCAGACAAACAATGGTGACCTTATTTCTCGTTTGCTCTGTGGTGAGAATTATTGTCTTTTTGCCATAACCAAACCTTATGATCTTTGTAGAATGGAAAAACAAATATCAATGAACTTTTTATTTTATTTTATTTTATTTTATTTTTTTTAATGAGGGGAAGCCTACTATTTTAAGTTGAAAAATTCTGCTGTAGATACATTATATTGCTATGGAAACCATGCCCAATTACTTCAGACATGTGGTTGCTATATATGTCCTTTGAATGTACATGCTTTAAGCCTTATATTTTAGCACATATTTGACTTTCAATTCTGTTTCTACAGTGTTATACGAGAGCCCATCTGCTGACTGCTTCTCTGTTCAGTCTTTTAGGATTCCTTGCTATCTTTGGGATGTTGAATCACGTGGTGGAAACCACAAAAATCTTGTTATTAGTTCTGTCTGTGCTACTTCTGTCTACATTTCCTGCGTCTGTCCAGGCCCTGGGTATTAAAACCATGAGGCAGTGCAGTCTAGCAGACAGAGGGCAGTCTGGGCACTCGCTCAGATCTCAATTTCAGGGCTAACTCAGCCACTTGCTGGCTGCGTGAACATTGGCAAGTTGTTTCACCCACTCCAAATCTCAGTATCCTCATTTTCAAATGACAGTAATAATAGGTATTTATAGGATGGTTGTGAGGTTTGAATGAGATGAAATGTGTGAAACATCTGAAAAATAGGATATTCTCAATGTGTGGTTGTTATTTACTATTGTTGAAATCTACCCCATTCCAGCGGAGCTCCACAGGGCTCTCTCCATGGATTGCTTCCCCCGGGTATGGAAGGGAGTCCAGGACAGGGCAAGCAACCTGATGTCCACACCGCTTATTTCTGTCCAAAGGCATTTAATGGAGCTGGAAATTAAACTGTCTGCCACGGCTTCATCAGAGTCAGACAGCCGTGCATCCCACTGCTAGGTCTCAGAAACATCTGGGAAATGAAAACTGCAAAGTGAACCTCCTCAAACACTTCCATCTCGTGGAGAGCTCTAGCCCCATTTTGGTCTACCTTCTTGCCCTTTGCCTTTTCATTTTAGACACACAGCCCCGTGGCTGCCCACCAAAAATTCAAGGAGCTCAGAGCAGCAATATAATCTGCAGTGATGAAACTTTAGGTCCAGCCACCCCCTTTGCCCACAGTGGAAAGCTTTGTCTCAGGCACAACACTCTGAAACAGCTGTGCTCCCATTTCAAGTTCTTTTTATACTAGATAACTTCCTATCATGATTGTCTAGCTATTGAATGAAATGAAAAAAAAAAAATCATTTAAGTCATGTCTCCTTATAAAATGGAATCCTTTTAGCATTTTAGGACCAAATAAACACACCACCACCATCATCTCCACCAACAACAACCAGGAAAAAAAGAGCTTTAGACTCAGCAGTAGGCCATGGTCAGATCTACAGCAGGCTGGATGGGATAGTAAGAAGTGAATAACATAACTGGCAGAATGTACCTTCCAGTGTGATAGGTGATAGGCCCTGTGTTATTATCAACCCCTGGAATCATTCAATCACCTATTTCCACTATAATTGGGTACTTTCAAGAGTGTGTTTGTAAAGGCTTTAAGCAGGTCTCCTTTTTCTAACCAATGTGGGTGTTCTTCACACAAGGCCACATAATAATAAAAGATTCATTGTTTTGTTGGAATAGGAGGTGATCAGAGGGACAGTCAAGCATACAGAGGAGTATAATACATATTTCTTGTCTTCAGGAAACTTTAGTTAGTTTGAGACTATATAATCACATAAGAAAATAGCTATTATTTTAAGGCAGGCTTTGATATGCTATACGAAGGCTAAAAGCAATAAATAAAGCCTGCGAGTACATAGAAGAATGGAAAGATATCAGTTAGGGTCCTGGCAGAAAGCAAATGTTAGATTCAAAATGGGAATTTGAGGAGATTTTGATTTTTTTTTTAAAGGCTATTTACAAAGGCGGGTGTTAGGTGGAAGAAAATTGTAGAGAGAATTCAGTATTTGAGAGTAAGAGAGCAAGTCCATAGCACTCACTTCCTGGGGCACAGAGCAGGGTGCAGAGGGTGGCAAGTGGGTCTGGAGGGCTAAGCAGAAGGCACTAACTCTGAAAGAATTGCCAAGTGCGGCAATGTCTTGGTAAAGGCTGGGAGGAGGTGAAAATGAACCTCAGCTTTGAAAGAACAGAAGTGGAATATATAGATGTAAGAAGAGGAATGAGGGCACTGTGTTCAGAGTGAACATGGGACATTGAGTTTTGGGAATATGTCAACTCTGGGTGGCAAGGAGTGGAGAAGTGGGACATATAATCACAAAATAGTTTGGGGCCAAATTGTGAAGGTCTTGAATGTTAAGCCAATGACTTTGTACTTGATCCTGTACTTGTCATTAATGCTACTTTTGGCTGTATTTGATCCTGAGAACCACTGCCAGTGAATGTTTTTAAATCAGCAATGAAGCTGGTATCTTAAGAAAATTAATCCACATCAATGCGAAAACTGGTTTGGAAGAAAGGTACAGTGGCAGAATTTTCTGATGTGAGGTAATATAGGACAGTGGGACTGAAAGAGGGAGAAACAAATATGAGACATAATGAAGGAAGTCACAATCTTCTTAAAGACAAGGCTAAAAACCTGCTTCCATGATGTCCTTTTTCTCTCCTACGGTAACCCTGATTGAAATGTACCATCAGTAAGCTAGGACAAATGCCCCCATTGAGCTGACAGGATGCCCCCATGTTGGATTCTCATGAATATGACTGTTTGAAATGTGAAAAAGCTTTGATTCAGAAAATTGGTTTGAATCACTGCTCTGCTACGTATGAGCTGGATCTCCTGGACCCTCTGAGCCTCCAATTCATATCCTTGAAGTGAGATACTAATACCTATCGCATAGGGTAGCTGTGAGAATTCAGTCTGAGATTTGTGATTGCAAAGAACCACAAGGGACTGAAGATTACATAGAGGGTGGAGGGTGAGGGTAGTGGTTACTGTTCTGCCCATTCTCTAGAAAGACCTTGTTACCCTGGGCAGGGCAAGAAGTGATGAAGTAGGCTCGTGCTAAAACAACGTTAACTTAAGTCTTCAGTTTTTTCCTTGCCAAAGCTGCTGTGTGATCAGATTTGATTGATTACTATAAGCCTCAGTCTCCTAATTATCCCTCCACTGCTGGCTAAGACAGTGCATTTTATCTAACAAGTTTTTTTTTTTTCATAAGTGAGATTGTCAGCTAAATCGACTAGGAGTTTTAGGTTGTTACAGTTAGACGAATTATGCTGAGAGCATTTTTTTTTTTTTTTTAATCTTGGTTTTGTTTTCATTCTCTTAGCCCATGACACCAAAAGACTTTTTCTGTTGTTTCCCTGAGCTTGTCATTAATCCTAGTTTCGGCTGAAGATAATTTCTGCCAACTTTTTGGCCTGAGTATTTAGCAACGTGATGATATACAGATAAAAGCAGTGAGCATATTTAGATAAAATGAATGTAAATTTTTTTTTTTTTTTTTACATTTTTTAGTTTTGTATGCAGGCACCTCTATGGATTCTCCGTTGAAAGTACTGCTTTCATTTTTAGGCATGTTTTACAAGTAATTTTTCTTTCTTTTATAGAATGTCTACAGATTTGATATAGCTAGAAAATGACATGGCAAGTCTGAGATGTAGACGTTAAGTAGCTGGCTAGTCTCACTCAGCAGCTAAGGCTCAAAATTAAGCCCAAATTCATGCTTTCACTAATTACAAATGACCTCCTGCCATGGAATTCTATGGTTGGCTTTGAATAATTGAAACCATTACTTTAATCCCTCTAAGGCCAGGGATTCCCTTTAGTTAATTTCAATGGCTTGGTAATAACTAGAGAGTGGGGGAACAATGCAGAAAGTAGTAGTTTATAGTAGAAAATCTGAGTCTCACTGCTCTGATTTTTCTGTATTCTTCAATAATTGAACTTTTTATTCAACACTTATTCATAAACATTAATAAAACCCTGCTATAAAACTGGCACTGTGCTAGGTGGTTGGGGAGAAAGGCAAAGACTTATAAGATATGGCTCCTCTTCTCTATGTGCTTACTGGAGACAGAAGACACAGATAATACTGAATGATTGTCTTCTGTCTCACCTCAGTCACATACTCCATAGTCACACAGTCTGGCCATTTGGGGCATCCCACTCATACCATTGACCACATCTTTCCAGGCTACTTCCTCTAATACTCCAACCCCAACAATTTTTCAAACTCATCAGGACCTACAATCCATCCCTTTCACTGTCCCCACTCCCAAGGTCTTCACTTCCCCCAATTCAGCTTACCCTCTGTGGCCCATCATGAACACTCATTCATTTGCATTCACTGTCCTTATTCACATTCCCTTAAGTTTCTTTTTCCTTCATCACATTGGCCTGGTAAAACCCTACTTAAATCCAACTCCCCTCCTACTCTTTACCTGTACCCTAGCAGCTGATTGTGGCAGGAGAGAACAACCACACCGATGAGTCTCATTTTAAACTCATGACTCTCAACCTCAGAGGGCTCCTTGAGCCACTGGTACTCCTTCTATATTGTCAAGATTCATTCAGTCTTCTACTTTCTTTGATCACTATTGTACACATTCTCATTTCTCTTCAAACCTCCAGCACTTCTTCCATTCTTTCACCTCTTTTTATTTCACTGAAGAGAAAAAAAGTAGAAGCTCCCAGAAGAGAACTTGCCTATTCTTCCAACTCCTACCTCTCCCAGCTAACTGTGTCTGCATGGGAATGCCCTGCTTCCTCTCTTGTAGCTCTGAGTGATCTAGTTGGGCTCCTATCTAAAGCCAAACCCTTCCACTGCACACAGCATATCCCTTCTTACCTAGCACAAACATTTTTCTGGCAATTACTTCTTTTTTTTTTTTAATCTGATCAACAATATTTCTTTTCCTATTGAGTCATTCCCAATAATGTGCAAAGTGCTGAATTGCCACCTATCTTACAAAAATAGAACAAAACCACCCTGGATCCCGCTTTCTCCTGTAGCTACTGCCATTACAACAAATCTCCTTGAATGAGACTTCTAGATCCAGTACTTCCAATTCTTCTCTCTGTAGTCCTTTTAAAATATAAGACAAAGAACTTGTAGTCATCCTTGACTCTTTACTTACTCTTACAACACATTCTCAATCTATCAGAAAATCTTTTTCATTCCTTCTTCAAAATATATCCAGACTCAAACCACTTTTTGCCACTTCCATTACTGCCATCTTGTCTAAGCTACCATTGTCTCTCACCTCTTACTGCAGAAGTTCAGAAGCTCAACTTTGTCTCTCCTTCTCTCCTTATTCCTCTGAAATCTATTTCTAACACGGCATATGGAGTGAGCCTTTTAAAAAAATCTAAGTCAAATAATGTAATTTCTCCACTCAAAACTCTTCCATAAATTCCCAACAGACTCAGAGTAAAAATCAAAATCCTTCTCATCAGTTACTAGATCTTAATATGTTCTGACCTCATCTCCCATCACTTTCTTCTCAACGGACTGTGCTCAGCCACATCAATGTTCTCCCTATAACATGTCAGACTTTCTTCTGCCTTAGGGCCTTTGTACGGACTACATCATTTACCCGAAAATTTATCGCAGAGGTTCCCCATGATTTGCTCCTTCTACTTCAGTAGCACCTCAGTGAGGCTTTTGCTGGACCACCTGATGTAAAATAGTATCCCTCCCACTCTAGCACTTCCTTTACTTCTTGCTCTATTTTATTTGTCTTTATAGCACTTACTATTTGGCTTACTACATATTTTTTATTTGTTTATTAATTATTCCTCCCTTCATACTATAATGTAGCTTGGGGAGAACAGAGATTTTGTTTACAGATATATTTCCAGCACCCAGAACAGTGCCTGGTACAGAGTAGGTATTCCAAAAATACTTGTTGACTGAACAAATGAATGACTTAATACGTTCAAAAAATGAACATTTATGGCCTTTACTGCCCTTTCAGAGAAGGTAGAGTATCACAGACTGAAGTCAAACTGAGATTATAAATCCAGACACTGTGGGATGAATAAAATTTTGATAGGGTTAGGAAAAAGCATTCATGTAAAGAAACAGGTTAAAAAAAAATGTTAAAGAAAAAAAAAAAACACTAACAACATTTATTGAGCACCTACTACACACCAAATACTTTACATTCATTATCTCCTATTATCCTAATGATCACTATAGGAGAGAGGTATGATTACACCCATTTTATAAATGAAGAAACTTTGTTTCAGAGATTTTTAAAAAGCAACTTTGTCCAGAACTTATAACTAGTAAGTTGCAAGCCATTCTTGCTTAACAGAATCTAGAGCCCATTCTCTTTCTCTTTTTATTTCTTTATCATTATCACTATTACTAGTGTTATTTAAGCTCATGCACTCTCCACTATCATGATGAATTATGACCCTTTTTAGTACTAAATTAAGTGATACATAATAAATAGAGGTAATAACAAATGCATTCACAAATTCTTCTTGCTAACCTAATGAACGTTAAATGCCTCTGAGTTTACTTACATTGGTGGCAGCACAAACTTTAAGTCTCATGGTGAGCATTATCAGGCTATTTCCGTGGTGGTTATTTCAACATGAAACGTCTATCCATTTATTTCTTCGCTGAGCCTGAATGGAATATTCCATCCCTGGAAAATAAACTTCAAGTTTAAATTTGAAATCTTTATTTCTATCTGGCAAATTGCAGTACCCTTAACAATTTGGAAGAAAGTGATGTTTCTGTTGCCATCAGCTACAAACTGTTGGATGCCCACAGTGCTATTTATCAGATTTACATGGATTCCAAGTGAATCTGATCCAGTGGTTACAAGAGTGCGTATTAAACTTATTGTTATTCAATTCTCTCATCCCCAAATATCTCTGATATAGAAAAAGAAACTGAATCTGAATAGAGCGAGGATTTGAAATATGTTTGGTTCACCACTGAAATTCATGGGACTGTCAGGGAAAGGAGAAGAAAGATTTTTTGTTATCTTTCCTCAAATCCATTGTCTTCAGAATAAAGATTTAAAAGTTATTGGTCAGTTTTTCTATGGCAACAAACAACCCCCAAATTTTAGTTACTTACAACATCAAAAGTTTATTTCTTATATTAGTTTTGGGTCGTTGTGGGTCTGCTCATAGCTCATCTTGCAGTAGTCAACTGTGAGTCTGCTCATAGATCATCTTCATTTCAGAACTCAGCTGACGGAGCAGTTCTACTATAGAACAAGTCATTCTGGTGACAGAGGGGGAAAAAAGCAAGAGAATTGCTGGAAACAAAGAAAGGCTCTTAGTACTTTTACTCAAACATGGCATATATTCTGTCCACATGTCAGGGCCAAAGAAAGTTACATGACCAAGCTCCATGTCCCTGGGGCAGAAACGTACACTTCTCTTACAGAAGGCACTGGAAGCCCCATGGAAATGACTGGAGTTGTGTACTCCTCTTGCAGAAAGGGAGAGTGAAGAGTTGGGAACAATAATAAAACCTAGGATACATTTCTTACCCTAACGTTCAAAACCCATAATAGAGACAGCCTCATCTACCACCACATCCCTTACCTTGTCTGTGCTCTGGCCACATCAGCTGGTCTCCTTTCCTCTAA
This sequence comes from Pteropus alecto, assembly GCF_000325575.1. NCBI lineage: Eukaryota > Metazoa > Chordata > Mammalia > Chiroptera > Pteropodidae > Pteropus > Pteropus alecto. The sequence continues at coordinate 3,417,670 of NW_006435762.1, forward strand.
GCATCACATGCTCTCACACTTCTATGTTCTGTTTCCTTAGCTGGAAATGCAATTTCCTCTACTTCTGCCAACTGAAGTTGCTCTCAGCCTGCAAGTTCCAGCTTAAGTTTCATTTACTTTATAAAGATTTTCTCTATTCCCCTGTTGAAATTAAAATACTTCTTCTTTGGTGCTAATAGGGCAGACTGATCGTATAACTATCTAGCTCTAATTTTAATCTTTCTTGGTAAGTCTGGATAAAAACTCCTGGAAGACAGAACTCAGGAATTCTGTTGTATTGGAGAATCTCCACAGTCTCTTTGGGGTCAGAGTTTTGACCATAATAAACACTTAATAAATTCCTTTTAGTGACTAAAAACCTACATGTTCACTATCAAGCTTATCCATGATGTGAAAATATAAGTCTTTCCTATAGGGAGCATATATGGGAAACCATATAGAGGAAACTTTGGGGAATTTTTCTCAGTCAGAAATAGTCATGAAGATTACCCTGTAGGTTCCATAATCTAGTCTCTATCAGTTGTGTGTGTGTGTGTGTGTATGTGTGTGTGTGTGTGTGTGTGTGTGAGAGAGAGAGAGAGAGAGAGAGAGAGAGAGAGAGAGAGAGAGAGACCTAAACCTTTAAAACAAACAATACACTCTGATTCTTAGCCAAAGATTTCTGTTCTGTTAAAAGTTTCTTATAATTTGAAATATTTTGACTATCGAATGGTGTCCAGTAAGCACCAATGTGTCTTATTTATTCAGTTGAGATCACTGTAGGAAAAGTGTGAGAGAGAGAGAGAGTGAGAGAGAGAGAGAGAGAGAGAGAGATCCTTACCTTTCCACCAATAAAGCATTGTGGGCACTATGTTTTCACAGCAACATTGGTCCATTGCCAATGATCGTACAATTGAGCAGTGGTGTTTTTTTCCCTTCTTTTTCACTGCAGCAGCATCTTCTCACATTTGGCATTCTGTGTGATGCACTAGTCCATGGCCACTCAGCAGAGGTGCTGTGATACGGTGGAAGGAGAAGAAGCTTATAGCCAGGGAATCTTGGTTAGATTCTTATCTCTGCTTTTTACTAGCTTTGTGGGCTTGAGTGAATCACTTAACTCTATGTCCTTTGAATTTTCTTATTTGTTTTAAAAAATAGAGCAAAAAAAGATAGAAAAAAATATAAGGATGTTGTATTAGCATTAAGACGTAAATAGAACCTAGCACATTGTAGGAGCTCAATATCATCATGGCATGTTTAAAAAAGCAATGCTGTAAGAACTTCTGTAATAGATGATTGGCACACTTGGTGTCATTACTCAAATGGTGTAGTGTCGCCAGTATGGAATAGGTCCTTGGTTTCCAGCTTCCTCAGCCTCAGCCCATCTGTTTACTCTTGGGCCTTAATAAATACATGAGTCAAATGGGTGTTTTCAAACTCAATGATTGTCATCTTATCTCATGTAGATATGATAGTGAAAAATCAAGTGTAATAACCCTACCTTTCTAGTTCCTGGGAAGAAACCCAGACATTACTAGGAAGATGAGAAGGGAATGAAAAGCTTCCGAGCTTCCAGGTCAATTACATGACAGCTGCCCACTCTACTTGATGCTCAAAATATAAAATGTCCATGAATCAGATTCTCAGACACGCTCTTTTCTTCTTCCTACTCAATAAATGTTCTGGGTTTTACAAAAGAAGTCTAGAAAGTCCTTTGAATATGTAGCCATTGTATGCAAAACTTTGTTCTTCTGTTCAAGTAGGTTTACTCAGATTTCAGAGGAGTTTAGAAATATCTACAACTCTCTCCTTTTTTCTTCATAGTAATTGTATTTGGGTTCTCCAGAGAAACATATATAGAGAGAACCAACAGAATGTGTGTGTGTACATATATACACATATATGTACATATATACATATATATTATGGATAGAGAGTGAGAGAGACAGAGAGATACAGAGAGATAGAGAGAAACAGAGACAGAGACAGACAGATAGAGACAGACAGACAAAGAGACAGAAGAGGAGAGGGATTTATTTTAAGGATTTGGCTCACATGATTGTGGAGACCTGGCAAGTCCCAAGTCTGATGAGGTAGGTAGGCAGGCTGGAGACTCGAGGAACAGTTGCAGTTCAATTGCCAAGGCAGTATGTTGACAGAATTTCTTCTTGCTTGGGGGAGGTCAGTCTTTGTTCTGTTGTGGTCCTCAGCTGATTAGATGTGGCCCAGCCATATTATGGAGAGCAATCTGCTATACTCAAAGTCTGCCCATTTAAATGTTTATCTCACCCCAAAACACCTTCACCGAAATGTATAGGAAAACATTTGAACAAATATCTGGGCACCATGGCTCACTAAGTTGACACATAAAATTAACCATCACAGTAATGTAAAACAGAAAACAACCTACTGACTGAGAAGTAGAATCATAAGAACTGAGAACTAAAAGGAACCTTTGAGAACTTCTAGTCTGCCCTCTCCCCATTTTGCAGATAAGAAAACTAAGATTCAGAGATTACACACCACTTTAGCCAGAACTAGATCACAGGTCTCTGACTCTTCCTGTGACTGTGAAACTTCTTGGCTGTTTAATTCAGCATGAGATACAATTTAATGCCTTTCCATGAAAATTAGACAGGGTCAAGTTTAGATACGGGCTATTTATGTGGCAACTGCAAAGCAAATTGCAATTTGACCCAAGTTTCCTTCTTAACACAATGTGAAAAAATGGAATTTGTGACAATAACGACATAAGGGGGATGGAGCTCATTAGAAAGAGTTTTTGTCTACTATGGAAGCTAAATTAGTATTAATTCAACCTAGATCGTTATAAATTTAAGATGTTAATTGTAATCTGCTTTATCTGAGGTAGCCTAAGTTATCCATGGAAGAAGCCAGTGAATGAGTTCCCAGGCCAGAAATGCTTGGTCTAAATGTACAAGAAAAATGTATGCTTCAACGGGAAGCTGTGCCTTGTCTTAAGCATACCCTTCCGGGTTGTCTAATTCTGATTCCACTGGAGCTATTCACTCTGAAAATTGTAGATAACAGATAGCAATGCAAACCAATTCCTGTCTATAAACATACAAATGAATTCTCTCCAGAGAAAGGACAACCCTTCGCCCACTCCAAGTAAAAGCAGTTTTGTCTCCATTTGCCCATTCATTTCAACATTCCCTTACTCAAAATAAATTTGGACTATAAATTTGTGCTTCTTTGACTTCTGCTTCATTCTAGTTACAACATCTGCGTGATCGTCTCAATTAATAAGTCAAATAACATCTTTAACAAATGTTCATTTTGTAGCACAATGAGAGTCATGATTTTGTCTTTTTTGAAAATTATCTTTTAATGAATGTAGTGTCTTTTCCATCACATAAAAAGAATGCTCTGCTGAAGTAAAATCGACCCTCTCTTCACAGCATCCATTCAGCTCCATTCTGCTATAAATCCTCACATTAAAAAAAATTCAGTTAGGTTTTCACAGGGATTGCTGCATAAAAATATGAGGAAAACAGAAGTGTAAATAGAGACTCTGACAGCAAAGAAAAATAGTTTGGGGAAGAGATCCATGAAGAGCACATGGATTTCTTAACCACTTAGTAAAAGATCTGAGAAGTTATATGGGCGAAGGTGGATAGAAGAAAATAGGATAAGTAATGGTTCAGAGAAATTATGTCTGAGACCCACTCAAATCTCCCTCTAATGAGCTGTTTTACTCCACCCACACACTCCACATAAACTCTGCAAATGGGTTATTAGCAAGCATTTTGGGCTCTATTCATCTTGGGGATGTTTTAGTAGGCACAGAAACCTGAGCCCTACCCCTCCTAGGAAACAGCCAAGAAGAATCTCCATTCCAAGATCTCTTCATCCTCCTCTGCCCGCTTTGTAGTCTGGATTCCCCAAAGCTTTACATGGGTGTTGGAGCAAAGAGGGTGAGGCAAGGGGAAGTGCAAAGCACACTCCCCAATCTAAACCCGGCACCTCCCACCTCTGCCTTGCCCAGGGGGTCCGAACTGTTTCCACAGTGTTTCTGCTATTAGAGTTTGCCTGTTGTGCTTGTCCTGCCAGGTCACTCTGTGCTCCCAGTTTCTTGATGGTCTTGTTGGATGTCTGTTGCCATGGCTATGACTTTTCCTAACAAAGCCTCAACCATGAACTTCATTATCCATTTGACTACTTGCTTGAGGGTCCTGCTACTCATTCCTTCCAGACAGTAGAGCTTTCATCTGGCTCCAAAGGTTGCCTGACTCCTTAATTCCTCACCATCCTCTCAGATGAGGGAAGTGGGAAAAGCTTCCAGGGGTTGAGTCACAGTTCACCTTTGCTAGTCTATCCTCTAGTCCACATCTCTAGTCCAGAGCCTCATCATCTCTTTTTGGAGGTGTGCAGCAATCTCCTAAGTGAATTAGCCTGTGGAAACAGACCCCAAAGTTTTAATGGCTTAACACAATAAAAATGTATTTCTCATTACAAGTTGATAAGGCAGTTCTTTCTGACATAATCTTTCAGAGACACTGAATGATGAAAACTCTCCTGTGTTTAATATGTGGTTTTCAAGGACTCCATGGACATTGACACTCTACTTGGCCAGGAAGAGGAATGACAATGGGAAAACACGCAAAAGGAGTCCTTTGTGGGACAGAACTGGAAATGACACACATCCTGTCTGCTCTCATTCCATCAGAATAAACAGTCACATGGCCACACCTGAGTCTAGGAAACATAGAGAGTCTAGGAAACATAGACCAAGCTGTGCCCAGAGAAGAGAAAAATGGGCTTGCGAGACGGCTGGTGGTCTCCACCAAGGTTCTCCAGCCTCCATCTCGTTCTCCTCCTGTCCTTTGTACCAGCTCGTGTCCTTGAGGTTGAACATTCAGAGTCTCACAGCTAGTGAGTAGAGAGCCAGCTCCAAGCCCAGGTTCGTTGGACTCCAAAATCCACGTGTGTCCACTACATCTTCAGTCTCCTGTCGTAGCTTTCTCCATTCCATCTTCACCTCTGCATTGCTTGCTCATCTTTTAATCTTATCATATTCTCCAGAGTGGAAAGGGTTTTTGGTAAGGAGAATAATCCATTCGTCATTCTTCACCCAAATTAAGTCTGGGTTTTGGTGTGAACATGTTTTTTCTTTCCCACATTACCAGCTGCCCCACTTTTCCTCCTTCCTCAGTATTCTTTCCACTATTTCACCATTGTATTCTTAGATTTGAAAATCCCCAAGCTGTTATTGACTGTGTGAAGCGAAGTTTAGTTTTACTGCTAACAGGAAAGTGTCCCCATCATCTGCCCCACAAAGGTCCCAGCATCACCCTCCTACATGACTGTTTGTCTCACTTGTTTCCTGACTTCTATCCTATTGGTCAAAACAAGTCACAAAGCCACTCCAGAGTTCACATGGGAAGGGAAGTGCATTCCATCATTTGATGGAAGCAGTTGCAAAGAATTCGTGGCCATCTTTAATCAGACACAAATGCAACAAAAATAAATAACAAACATTTGCTTAGTGCTCTGGAGTTATAACATTTTTATAAAAATTGTTTCATTAAAAAAGGTTAGACTTTATTTTTACTTGTATTTTTCCAAATGGGAAGAAAGCCTTGGCATATTGGAATTAAGTGACTTGCCCAATATCACTTATCTAGGAAGTGAATGAGCAGGAACTTATATTAGGCCTTTCTGTTGTTTATCTCCTGCTTGTCCCACTACTTCTCACTGACTAGTTCTAGCCCTAAGGGAACATGGGGGGGATTCTTTTTATCTTCCATCCACATTTATTTTGGCAACCCCAAACAAAAAGAGAAACAGCTAGAGAGAGATTGAACAGCTATGAAAAATAGTCTAAAGAGACAGAATGAAACATATATTTATAACCCTAAATTATGACCTCTAGGCTTCACTAAAGCTACATTGAATATGTTAAGGCAAGAGGCAAAGCCCTAAGAAAGCTATTAATCACTGTGCAGTGTGGATGTGGTTTTCATTTATGAAAGAAATGACTGCAGACATTTCAAGCGTGGATCTGGGCAAGGTTTCCCTTGAGCCAGTGGCCTGCAAGGTTAGGTACAAGTGTATGAATCTCAGTATGTTATTCTGCAATAGCATCTTCATGCCCAGGATGGGGCCATGCCAACCACTTTAGCTGACAGTGAGAAAAGGAAGAAGAAATAAAAGAAGAGGGCAGGAAGGAGGCAGGAAGAGATGGTGGAGCAGCTTAGAGAAGCCCAGGTTTTATCTAGCTACTCAAGCACTCTGCCGTCCTCTCAGCCACAGTGAGGATGTAGCTCTCTCTGCAAAGGGCTTCCCCAGATGCTTGGGCAAGTTGTTCTGCAGAAGAGCACCCAGCAGAGGGACAAGTGAGAGCTGCAATCCAGCCTGCATTCCACTTTCCAACCTTGCACTGTGGACAGATTGTGCCCACTGAGGGTGGGGAAGGGAGAGTTTCTTGTTTTACCCAAAAGTATGTCATGTGTGTAGAGGGGGTGCCTTTTTCTAATTTGTCACAAAGGCATCTTATGTGCTACCAATGGCCCTGTCCTAGTAGCAGATGAGCCACTTACTGCAAAATAGACTTCAATGTCATAAATAAAGAGCCACACTCAAGCAATACCCTTTCAAACACCTATCAGCCCTGACCTCACCTCTCATGCAGATCATACAGTCAGCGGCCTCGCAGCATGAACACCTGCCCAGACTTTATAGAGTTTTTCCACTGGCTCTTCCACGGGCCATTTGGTCAGGTCACTTAGCTTCTCTTTCTCTTGTTCCTGTCATTGAAATGAGGGAGCTGAACCAGATGACATCGGTGTCCCTTTTTGGTTATAACATGCTGTGGCAGTAAGTCAGGGAGTGGGCCAGACTTGAAAGTCAAGTCTGGACTTTGTTCTGGTTTACTTTACATTTTCTTTGTTCTGGTCATTTTATTAGTCCCAACTAATACTGTGATCAGAAGTATCCAGAGAAAAAAGATTTCAGTTTGAGATAAGATAAGAACTAGTAAACACAAACAAACCTTTGGTCTCTTCCTCTCCCTCAGTTTACTTTCTTACACAAACATACAGTATATATATGTGTGCACATGCCTGCACACACATATACACACTGAGCTCAGGACAGAACTTCCCTCATTTCAAAGCATAAACCACATGATATAGTTTCTCAGATAAGGTGTAATCATTTAATGCACTCCAATTTATTTCTTTAAAACCTTGAAGCAACTAACGTGCAGAAAATCCATGCATGGGGCATTTCTATTTACATATTTTCATATACAAGTTTTGAAAGAAGTAGTTCATATTAATAAACGACTTGGTTTACTTCCCCAGCTCTCTCTTCGGTGTTATCAAAAACCTCATAAATCATTCCACACCTCCCAGACTCGTCTTTGTTATACAAAGGGAGCCCTGCTCTACTCTGAAGCCTTCTATTTATCTCCCATACGCTCCTTGCATTTCTATTATTTATCTTTTTCCATAAAGCAAATGATTCCCCCGCTACCTGAGCCAGGCAGACAGATGCTTTATTCTAGCTGATAGGTTAAAAAGAATGGGAGAGAGAAGAGTGAAGGTGGAGAGGCTGGTGGAGAAAGGGAGACTTGTTGGATTATGAAATACAGGGAAACGAGGGAGAGGAAAATTTAGGGGCGGGGAGAATAAAGGGACTTATTAATATCGATTTAATGCTTATCCAGCACTGTGTGTGCCATTGCCTATTAGAATGTCTACTGGACATCCCATAGGCCCTGATGATCAGTTTGTGCCCAGTTTTGAATGTATTCTCCCTGCTGCACAAGATGTGCCCCTCCTGCCCACCACACTGAATGACGCCACTATCCACCCATGGATTTTCACTTATTATTTCATTCAATCCTCATATTCATCCATGAAGTAGAAATTAACACTCTTAGATAAGAGATGAGGAAGCTGAGGCTCTGAGAAGCCAAATGTGATAGTGTGCTAGGGCTTCCGTGACAAAGTACCACCGACTGGATGACTTAAACAACAGAAGTTTATTGCCTCACAGTTCTGGGGGCTAGAAGTCTGAGATCAAGGTGTTGGCGGACTTGGTTTCTTCGGAGGGCTATAAGGGTCTCTCTCCTTGGCTTGCAGATGGCTATCTTCCCCTTATGCCTCTTTATGTTATCTTCTTTCTGTGTGTCTCTCTGTCCAAATTTTCTCTTTTAAAAAAGACACCAATCATACTGGATTAGGGCCGAGCCTAGAGATCTCGTTTTAACTTCATTATCTTTGTAAAGACCTTATCTCTAAATCAGGTTGCATTCTGAAGTTAAGACTTCAACCTATGAATTTAGGGGCCAAAATTCAACCTAGACTTCCTAACCCAAACATCTTGTCTGGGAGGCAGAATTTGAAGAATAGCATTGACTAGGCGAAAACAGGAGCAATGAGCAGGAGTTCCAGGAAGAGGAACATTATATACAAAGATACGGATTGGGAAAAGAGCAGGACACAACCAAGCACAGTTTGTGGGGGCGCTTGAGGCTGCCGGGAATGATCCTAATCATCCATCTGGAAGCCTTTCACAGGCCAGCCCAAGGAAGGGCTGATTGCTGGGTAATGTCCAACAGAGTGTCCTGGGGCTTGCCAAACAACGATGATGTTCCTTGCATATGGTAGATTTGTTTCTGGGTACATCATGACTGGAGGGAGAGAGCTGAGTTTGGCTGGGCCAGAAGAAGTGAGCCTGAAGTTGGAGCAAAATTATACCAAAGAGATCTTTGAGCTCTAAGAATAAGTAGAGCCAGACAAGGGGTGAGGTTGTCATGAGGAGGCAGAATGGTGAGGAGTACTTAGAGAAGAATCTGGACAAAGCAGAACAATTTATAACTATGGCTGAGGACACTGAGATCCTCTTCCCATTACGGCATTGAGAAGAGAAGGAGAGGGAAGAGGGATAAGGCCGTATTTCTCTTACTTTACAGTCTTCTAGTACCTTCTCCTGGTACCCACAGAGAGATGAGCTGACTACAAAATAGGAGCTTTTAATCACTAGCTAATATGGAATAAACTGTCAGAAGAGGCCGGACTAAAACGACCCAAATAAGAACATCGCTAAATGAGGGGCTGGATCTTGGTTTCAGAGTCCTGCACATGGTAGGACTATGAAGGATACTTGAATATTTATTCCTGAGGTTATCTAAGAGAACATCCTAAGGATACCGAGAGTTTCCAGGTGAATCTCATGAGTCTATCCCAAGCCCAGGAGACCTTCTAGAAAGGGAGAAATAATTTCATTTTGTTTCATTGTCGAGTCTTTTCAATGTTGATTTTGTTTTCGATGCATTACTACTGCTTGAGGCTTTTTAATAAGGAGATTGAGATCTTCCACTCAGAGAGGTCACTGGTCCAACCTGTAGTCCCACTGCCAATGCCACAGCGTGGACATTTCCTTCAGGCAGTAACCAAGGGCAATCATAGCACTCCCCTTCCCTCATTGCTGATGTCCATTGTCTTGGATGTCTCGTACATTTTTGTCCAGGGTTTTTTGTTTTTTGTTTTTTGTTTTGTTTTGTTTTGTTTTGAGAAAGTAGGTCCTACCTTTATTTCTCCATCTTTGGCTGGAGTGGTAGTCAGCTATATGTTCTCTTGTTTTTATGGGTAAGTCCAGAACCACACATAGAGCCATTTTAGGCATCCTGTCTTGATAAAACTCTTTTTCACACTAGAGTTTATTTTCTTGACATCGCCTACTTAATAATGAACAAAAAGTAGTTCACAGGACCTCTGATGGTTATCATTCCTTTTCATGTGATACCCTTCCCGAAAGGATCAGAGCTAGATAGTAGTGTTTAAATAGTAAAACAGAGATTAAAGTGTCTTCGATTAGATAAATCAGGCTTTCATTATTACCTCTACCACTGTCTCTATCAGCAAAACAGAAGAAAGTGAGAGATGAAATGTGCTAAGAAAGAGACTTTTAATTTATACTGCACATACCTCTGTACTCTGATACAAGAAGAATGTATTTTCTTATAATTTTAAAAACAATTTTAAATAACAGAATACACAATAAGTGGTGGTGATAATATCTGATCCACAGGGCTATCATGAGTACTAATTGAAATAATACACATCTCATTAAAATGGAGTTATAATTAGCCCATCTTTCTACTGTTCCAAGTTCAGAGCAATCACTCTAAAAAGCCAGTTGGATTTCACTGATAGTAAAAGTATGTCTTCCACAAAGATACAATTTGCTTTCTTTCTCTTCCATAAAACCCTAAGAACATTTCTAAGGGCCCAGTGGGGTTCTGTAAGAACTTTGGAAATCCTTATATGTGCATGGACATTGTTGTATAGATTTCCATGGAATGACCTTTGGACAAACCTCAAAAATGCTAGTGAAGGAAGACCTTTAAAATAGATGGAAACTTAAATTCACGGTGGTAACTAGTTGAGGAGAGGTGAAAACAAAAATATGTAAAGCTTAGAAAGAAAAGAAAATCACCTTGATTAACATTTACTGCATGCAATTAATCTTGAACATTTATTGCATGCAATTAATCTTGAACTAGTCACTAACTACCTTTCATTCTTCAAATTCTAGGATCATACTTCACTCAATTTCTTCTATCCCAACTCCCATAATCTTTGAACAGGTATTGCAAATATATGACACATTTATTACTCTTCCCTCTTTCCATGGGCAAATATTGCTAATCTTTCTCCCTGACCCTTGAAATGTCCTCAGAATCCTTCTCAGCACAATAGTCCAGGCTGCCAGAATATACAATTGTAGTTGGCATAAAATCTGACACCTCTTTAGCATCCTATGAAGGCTTTACTGTCCATTTAAGAGACTCATTCAGTGGACAGAAAATTCCTAGATCTTATCTGAATGGCCTCTTCACTTCTGCCACCACTCCCACTGTGAGCAGTTGGAAAACTTGTCTAATATCTTTCTAGGTGAATACAATCTTCAAACTTTCTAATGCTCTCATGACTCCACTTCTTTTTCCCTTGTTCTTTTACCATAGCACATCCATTTTATCCAGAAGTTCCTCCCCTGGCTTTTTTTCCAACCCTGGATCCCACGGTGAAAGCCTAAACAACTCTGCCAGCATCTTCAAATTCCTTGGTGGGATGTGTGGTAATCCATTCCCCCCGTCTCTTGTTATACCTATCCAGCAAAATATGGTACTGGATTGCAGTTTTTTTCCTCTGAGAAGCTAGATGCTGTTGGAGAAAAGCCTAAACCACATAGATCCATTCAACAGCAAACTCGTGGTCTTTGACCCTAGGCCTGGTTTTCAGTGTTGATAGTTACTTCTTGTACTTAACTTTGATCAGCTCCTTTCTCTATGTCTCTCAATAACTCTCAAATTTTCTCCATTTCATTTAAGACTCTTTTTTTTTTAACTCTTCTTCCCTCAGCAAATAATCTTGTCTGTTACTTTATTGAGAAAAACAAGGAAATAGCATCTTTCTGCCTACTTCAGCTTTCTGAACTTTCACTACAAACATGTCTATAACTATGCCTGCCCTCACCATCAATATGCAGGTCATGATAAAAGGCACTGCTCCATTAACTGTTATTATTCTCAAGCTATTGTGCTTGCCAGAGAATCCCCAAAGCTTTGCTTACTGAATCTGCCCACACTCTTGCTATGAACTTCAGCCAGACCTGGATGGTTATCCACAAGCCCTGGGATCTGCCTAGGGAATGTCTATCTCCCTTAGATCCTCAAGTCTACTTTAGTACCTCTTGCCTTCTGTGTCAGCACGTTAGCACCTCTCAGCTTCTGAGCAAAAGGGTGTTCTCTGATTCTCAGCTGTCCTCTTTGATCCCCTCCTTTTCGTTCCCCTAGAGCTCTTCATTTATGCCCATCACTAAGAAAGTACCCCTTCCCTGTGAAAGCCAATCCTGCTATCTCTTTGCCAGCATCTTCAAATGTATCTGGTTTATAACCCTTGACCGTATCCATCAATTATCTTTTCTATCGTATGCACATTTCAGTCTCTCCACATTGCTTCTTTTTGAAGTCTATCAGTCTTAAAAATAAAAATTCAAACTTCCTGCCCAATGAAGCTACTTCATTGTTCTCCTTCCTTTTTGTAAGTCTTTTTGTAAATCTTTACTAGTAACCTCCTTTTCTTAAAATCTATTTCTTTCCTAACCCCTTAAAATGTGGCTGCTGCTCCCATAGTTTAACCGAAACTTATTTCTTTAACAGTGAGCAACTCACAAAGCCGAGTCTCTTTCCGCTGTTATCCACCTAAACCCCACATTGAATTATCTGTATTTTCTAATCTTCCTCTTTTAAAAAACGTTTTTTTTACTCTAAAATAAGATACTCATTAAACATGTGCATTTCACATAAATATGCAGTTTAATGGATTGCTGCCCATGTAATCACTTCCCAGTACAAGAAATTAAAAGGTGTCAACATCCCAGGAGTTGGCTATGACCCTTCCAATCCCCATTCCACCCTGCCAAGAACAACCACTACTCTGGCTTTATATCGATCACTTACTTGCTTTTCCTTATTCTTTTACCACTGGTGTGCATCCTTAAACACTTAGTTTTGCCTGTTTTAAAACTTTCTATAAAAGGAACCACACAGTATATACTTTTATGGACTTGGCTCCTTTCACTCAACATTATATTTGTGAGATTCATCTGTTTTCTTGTATTCAGTTGTGGTTTATGCATTTTTATTGTTCTTATAGGGTTCCGCACTGTATATCACAATTTATTTATCCATTCTACCGTTGGTGGCCATTTGGGTTGTTTTCAGATGGAGGAGTATGAATAGTGCTGTTATGAACATTCTTGTATGTCTTTTGATGCGTAGGCACACATTTCTTTTGAGGATGTACTTAACAGTGAAATTAGTCATTGATTGCATGTATTTACCACTTCAGTAAGTGATGCCAAACTATTCTCCAAAGTGTTTGTCTTAATTTACATTCTCACCAGCAATATATTAGGTTCCACAGCTCTAAATCCTGACCCAGTCTTGCAAGTCAGTTTATTAATTGTATTTCATTTTATTTTAAATCATCCAAAATGATTTATTTATCAAGATTAAGTAACTACATAGATTTCACAGCACTGTGGCATACTTATATTTGGCTGAAGTCACAAATACATTTTAACATTCACAATGATGAGCCCCATTATTACCAATCTAATTTACAAAGCTCATGAATAAAGAAAAATATAAAAACATCAGGTTTTACAAAATAAAAACTTTAAAGTCTACATACATTAATAATAAAACCATTTATTCCAGGCGTATGTATAGTTTCAATTTGCTTTCCAATGATTACAAATTGGAAAGGTGTGTTTTAGAGGGAGTAAGTCAAGCTCACAGGGTCTGAATCTCAAAAGGATGCTCTGAAACTTCCATCTGGGAACATTGCATTTCAACTCCAAATGTCTTTTAAGCTTGTATTGCATGCCTAGCCTTGTGCTTAGTGGTAGCTTGATTCAGAATTTTTGGACCACCCTAGAGATGAGTATAAATCCAATGATGTGAGCATGGTATCACAATGATTAGGATATGCTGACTTTACAAAAGAGAGGCCCGGGGTTTGGTAGGCTGGAGCGTACAGAAGCCATTTAGGGAGCAAGGAGGATACTCTCTCCCAAGTAGCTGGTACTAATGATGAGGAAATTTGGGGAATTTCATTAAAAACTAATCGGCTTTCTGCTTTTGTAAATATGCTTGCTTTCTGTAACTCTGCAGCATGCAAGAGCTCCTACAAGAGCTCCCTTGCACCTTGCTGGACTTAAAAATGTAACTGTTTGTACTCCAGCAGCTGCTGCTTCCTGTAATACTTTGTGTTTACTGGTTACCCATAGCAACTCTCGCCCTTCTGTATATTACTGCTTGAAATCTGCATAGCAACTCCTGCTGTATGTAACAGTTTATGTTTAAACTGACCAATCAACTTGTGTAAAGTTTCTCCTATATAAAGAGATGTTTCCACTGAGAACCTGCCCAGATCTTCAGAGCACTAGCCTGTGTGGGACTACATGTAATAAATTTTGAATTCTCTTTCTCTCTGAGTGAACTGCTTGGTTTTTCGCTGGTCTGATTTTTGGAGCTTTTGGGATTTTTCCACAACACTAACACTAACAGATCTGTACACTCATACTGCAAACAAATTTGATGATGAATCAGTAACATGCATCTATCTGTCTAGTAAGGCATATATTTCTGTTTAGAACCTACTCGGTGTGCAATACCACAGGCAGATTCCCACTAAATAGAAGGCATGGTTCCCTCTCCTCTTTTTAGTTATCGATGATAACAGCTGAGGAGACATAAAGAAGAGTCAAGCTTACAGAGCAACACAGTCAACTCAGATTCAAAATAGCACCACTCTCAAAAGGTCTATGCCCACAGAGAAGGCAGGTTACAGATTATGTAAAGGAAATAGGCAGAGGTACATCGGTGTTCCCCACCCCTCTTCTGAATCTTTCCCTTGCATTCACAAAGCCACACTGAAAGATAGAAATCTAATGAAAATATTCATTCCCTTTATATTTTGCAGTCCTATGGCACCCAGAATGGGGAGTTAAGGACTTAATGCCTAAGTGTTCTAGGGCTCCTGAGGGATTAAGAGATCAACAGACTTTGTCCTTGAGGATAAGGTCCCCAAGGTTTGGGTTGCCATCACCTAGATCAGTGTGTGGCACATAGCAAGTGCTTAATAAGTGTTCATCATTGAATGAATGTATGATGATGAAGAGCCTTCCAAAGCTTGGCGAAAAGAGTGTGGTGGTCACATGATGCGTGGGAGAGTGAGGAAAGTATTGTAGTAACTGCCAAGAGCGTCTGACGCCCCACAAGGTGTCTGACAAATACAGATTCAAATCAGAATGGCTGGGCACCACCAGAGATCTCATGCCACTATCTTCTTTGGCAAGTGCCATCCCACTTTCTGATGTCATCAGGAAAGCAGAAGAAAAACTGATATTTTGCCTGAGGTCATTTTTAGAAGATGCGAGAGAATAGAATCATTCATGCCTGTCACTGCTGCTTGTTCAACTTGAACAGGCAAGATCCAGGAATGAGCAAACATTAATGTAAAAAAAAAAAATCAATATGAAATGCTCTGACAGGAACTCTTGTGTGATGTTTTGAAACATAGTTTGGATAAAACTCAAAACTGGTTCACATTATCATTACCGGTTTGGAACATTTGTCGTCCATTTTGGCTCACTTATTTTCTAATTCTAGAAAGTACTGAGAAATCTACTATTATTTGAAGATTTAGAAAGTAAATATCTCACCTTTGCTGAAAAGAGATTTTGAATATAAAATAAGATATAGCAAGTTATCTTTTCTCCTTTAGATGCACAAGCAAATTTGCTTGGGTATTAATAGATTTCATAACCTGTGATTCATGTTCAAAGAGAAAGCAGCAGCCCACGAGAGATTTGCTCACATGAAAAGTGCACTTATTATATTAACTCAATTAGATTCACATTAGAATCTGTTCTTCGTGTGGAAGAAATGGAACAATAGCATATAAAATCACTGTAATTTGAGGTCCTGAGCAGCATCCTGCGTGTCAAAATGACTCAGAGGAAAATAATGAACAACCCAAAACTCACAAATTAGGACAAAAATATGATCTTCATAATTCTTCTAATGTGATGATGTAACAAGATGTTAGTAGCCATAGTAATAGTGACTAATTTAAGATGTTTGTGACATAAAGAACAAGTGGAGGAAATGGCCCACAATTCTTGATTCAAGGGGCAAGAGCTTGCAACACATTGCCAAGTAAAAGTGGGGATTTCAAATCATCATCAAATGGTACTGAATTATTTTTCTTACTCATTTCCCTCAGAATTTATTTGTAACATTTATATGCCAGCACTTACATTATCAAATAATAAATCAATTTGGAGAGCAATGATAACAACTCATCCTTTGCATATATAAGCAATGTATACATCTATGTATGTATTTGTATATTATTCATATAAACGTATATATACACACATATTACATTTATACATACCTCTATATATGCATGCATTTTCTTATTGTCATCTCCTCTGAATTCACTATGAGAACAAATTGTCCCAGCAAACCTCAGTACTGAGATAAGATATACACGGGGTGCCACAATATTCATTTTATTCAAATTTTGTTGTCTTTTCTCCCTCTGGGAAATTTCTAGAGGAATTAGATATGCACACCCAGAACACTAAGAAATTGCTGATCAGAAACAAATAGCCACAATAAAATCACTTTTCAGATGAACTCTGACGTCCTTAAATGAAAATAAGAGAGTTGGCATTAATGTGTTGGCTTTGCAATTTCTTCACAAATAAAAATCGCTCCTTTCTTTTCTCCCTAGCAGATCTGAAACTTCTGCATGCCTGGTATCTAAATCAGTTTGCTGATTAAAATAAATACAGGCAAGCTCTGAGACAGCTCTGTCCAGGGCTATGAGAAGAAAGAAGTGATCGCCGTTTACCCTCCATGAAAATACAGGTTCTAAAATCTGATGGTTTGACAATGATATTGATTGCTATGGGTTGAACTATATCCTTCCCCTACCACCCATCATATGTTGAAGCTTAACCCCTAGTACCTGTGAACCAGATCTTATATGGAAATCAGGTCTTTGCAGTTGTAATTGATTAAAATGAGAATATACTAGAGTAGGGTGGGTCCCTAATCTCATATGACTGGTGTCCTTATATGACAAGGAGAAGAAACCTGGACAAAGAGAAGATGGCCATGTGAAGACAGAGTTAGAGATTAGAGTTATGTTGACACAAGCCAAGGAACACCTGAAGGTAGCACAAGCTAGAAGAGGGAAGGAACGGTTTTCACCTAGAGGCTTTGAGGAAAGATAAAGTAATCAGGGAGATCGTTTCATAAACTATATAAATGTCTAACCAATGTACTGTATACTTGGAATTAATAATAATTTTTTTTTTTTTTTAAAGGAGAAAGGAACACAGCCCTCTTAACACCTTGATTTCGGACTTTAGCTTCCAGAACTGTGACAAACAAATTTTTGTTGTTTTAAGCCACCTAGTTTTTGGTACTTTTTACAGCAATCCTAGGAAATGAATACAAAGGTTATTATAATAATATTGATAGCAATATCATATCCCATATATTATTTTATCTATGTGCCAGTAATAATTCTAAGTGCTTAACATGTATTAACTCACTGGTCTTACAGTAGTTACTATTCATTACTCCTCATTTTATAGAGGAGGAAATGGGCATGGAAAGCAAAAGAAAGCTTGGTGGAAATGTGCAATGAAGAAATTTGTTTTCATGTAAATAAAACAAACCATCTAAGCAGCCTTCAAGAGTAGGCATCTTTCCAGCACAGGCCTCCTGGACAGAGTGTGGGGCAGGGTGTCAGGAGACATTGCCTCTGGCCTTGATTTTGCTATAAACTACCCTGCAGTGCCTCTTGGCTATTCATTTCCTTATCTGCAAAACCAAGAAGATTAGATGACATCAGAGGTGCCTCCCAGCCCGGAAACTCTAAGATTCCACTGAAAACTTATGATTCAGTGATCAAATAGTGGTAACTTGCTAAGGCCTAAGAGGTTCCCTGAAGTTGCGGTTGAACACTCCACGAGATTGGCTGTATAAATTCTCAAGACACAAGGCTCTGGTTTTCTGCTCAGGTCCAAGGGCAAGTGCCCAGATGTGGCCCTGGTCCTCTGGCCTCCAGGCCTGAGGGGTTGACAGGAACCTGTGATACTGGCCACCTTTTATTAGCCAGTGTAGATTGTCCTCTCTCCTTCACCATTAGACCCTGGGTAAGCAGCTTCTCTGTCAGCTTGCTTGGGGGGAACCTGTGTGATCTCAGGGGGCAGAGATTTTCCCAGGGGGGCAGCAAGCACAGAAAGCCTAGTTTGGGGATGTTCGTAATGCTTCTCAATTGGGAGACTTCTTTCAAAAACAATGGCTGTTCAACCTCTTCATTTATTTCTAACCTATACTACAACATCCCTCCAGGTCTACTAACCCCTGACAGATGAAGCTCTGACCAGTCATGGCCACACCTCCTGGTAATGCCCATTTAATCTCACAGCCAAACTACAGTGCTAGACAGATAATCAATCATCAAATGTAAAAAGTACACCTCGAATTCATCACCACAGGCTCTGCTGCAATGCTGGGCCATTCCTCTAGGATCTGCTGCTGTAAACGCCTCCTCCCATTCACTCACCAGCAGATAAATCTTGCAGAAGCTTCAGAAGCCCTAACACCCTCTACTTTGTACCCTGACCCTGTACAAAGGTAGAAAACACAAAACTGGTGTTTTAAAGGGGGTGAAACCGGTTGTTAAGAGGCATCTTCGGGTATCAACTAGACATAGGCAGGTAGACTACTGGGACAAAACCTGCTTATGGAATCCAGCATTATCTGGTTTAGAAGGCAATTTTTAAGACACTCCGCAGGAGTAAAGTCTCAGGCTTAGCTGTTTGAGCCCACCCTGTTTCCCTGACTGGCTATGTGAGAAAACTGGCATCTATTTCAATGGTATTTCTCCTCTAGGTTTTCAGCAAGGCTGTAGGACACAACCACGAGAGCTCTAGCTTCCTACTACCTGTCTTAGAACCCCAGCTCTACTACTTACTAGCTCCGGGACTTTAACTTCTCTGGGCCTCAGTTTCTACACCTGTAAAATGGAGCATAAAAGTACTTTCTTTGTAATGGGTGTTATAGGTTGAATTGTGTCCCCCTAAAATTCACATGTTGAAATCCTAACACCCAGTACCTCAGAATATGATCTTATTTGGAAATAGGGTCATTGCAGATTTAAGTTAAGGTAAGGTCATACTGGAGTAGAGGGGGCCCCTAATTCAATATGACTAATGTCCTTATGAAAAGAACACCATGTGAAAAGAAAGATACACACCCAGAGGGAAGATGATGTGAAGAGATACAGGGAGAAGACAGCCATCTGCGGGCCAAGGAGAGGAGCCTGGAACAAATCCTTCCCTCACAGACCTCGGAAGGAACCAACCCTACCGACACCTTGATTTAGGACTTTTAGCACCCAGGACTGAAAGACAAAAAAATTGTTGTCTAAGTCGCTGTGTGGCATTTTGTATGGCAGCCCTGGCAAACTATTACAATGAGAAACTAGTGAGCTGATTGCATATTGAAAGCTGTTGTTGTTATTATTGTTGTTGTTATTGTTATTGACACACTAGACTGCTAGTAAGAGGAGTAACAAGCATTTCCTTTGGATCTTTCAGATACCAATCCCACATTTTGGCCCAAAGAATCTTCAGGATATTTGCTGATATTCTCCAGTTGATAGGATTCCTTGATCTCGCTCTTCTCATAACTTTTGTTGTGAATTTACTTTAGCTTTTAATTAAAAATTGATTTACGTCCGCTAAAGAAAATTATAATTTCCAGAAAAAAATAGAAACATAAAAACAAACTCCTATAACTGCTCACTTCTTAGAGACAACCAATTTTGTCATATTTCTTTTCAATATTTTTGATGCTTTTCTTACACAACTGGCTTCATTCTCTCCATACATACAATGTAGTGCCCTGTTTTTTAGTCAGCATGATATCCTAAGTATTTTCCATGCCATTCAGACGTTTCATAAGCATAACTTTTAATACCAGATAACGGTCCATCTTATGCATGTATGCGATTTATGGTTAGCCTCCTTCTATTGTTTATTTACGGTATATCTTTTAACTTCCAAACTGCTTTCTTCTTATGCTCGAAGTTAATATTTTGAACATTGATTTTTTTCCCTCACATCTCACTCTTCTTCTCCCCAATGTCTGTCTCTCTCACCCTCTCTCCTCATCTTGTGTCTCCCAATCTCAGCTTTATAAATTGACATTTATAACATCTTTTCATTAATACCACTTTTGCATGTGAAAAGAGTTTTCTCACATTGTCCATCGTATTTGGTGTCTACAGTAACCGTCTGGTATGAACAGGGGATGTAGACACTAAAACACAGAGAAAGAATTTGCCCAAGGCCACTTAACCCATAAAAATCCTTCATTCAGTGTCTAGAAAAGATCACTCTATATGATGGTTCTTTTAGACACCTGTTTTAAAAAGCAACACAAAATACACACAGGGTTAGGAAAATAGCTTTTCATTATTCATATTTATTACTTGGCTCAAGCATCTCTCACTTACCAATAGTTACAGGTTCTTTTAAGAGTTTTAAAAATAAGAAAAAACAAAATAATTGGCACAGATAAGCTTTAGCAAAGGCCTTAAAGAGGCATAAAGTCATTATGCAGAGTCTTTCAAACTTTATCAGCAAGTCCTATACTGGCCTCGACATGGAATTCCCCACTGTGTTTCGAACTGACCCCCGCCCTTTTTAAAATGAAAAACGAGTATTGAGGATTATCCCCTGTGACCTCAAGCTATATTAAGTTCTCTCCCTGAAGAGAAATAATACTTCTCATAATCATCCTTTTAGCCCTGTCTTTGCAGGCTTAAAAAGCAGCTTTGCTTAATTATGAGGACAGATTTCTCTTTTGTACAGGTCTGCCGGGACCAGTGGGCTTCCTGAGGAATGCGAAAATAATCAGGTTTCCTGGAACTTCTTTCTCTCTCCGGTGGTCTCCCCAAGACAACATCATCTCTGAATTTTCTATTTCCTTTTGTAAAGAAAAAAGCGAAGCACCTTAGTCTATATATAATCAAAGATTAAACCTTTACTGCTCCACTTTGATTTTATCAGTTTTTCAGGGCAATGTTCTCAAAGCCACAGCTTATTTCAATAGCTGGAATAATACTTGTATTTTCTATAGCAATTTTATGGTACTTGTCATGTGCCAGGCACTGTTCTGAATAGTTTATATTATATTAATTCATTTAACCCTCACAACCTTAAGGTGGATTCAATTATTGACCCATTTTACATAGTGGCAAACTGAGGCACAAAGTTATTTGCCTTGCCCTAAATTACACATACAGTAAAAATTCTGTATGTGTAATTCTGTAAATTACACACACACTAAAAATTCTTCCTGAGGAAGAATTTGAAGAAGATAGTCCAGCTTCAGTTTGTGTTCTTACTCACTGCATTATACAGACCTCTTAAGTACTGTGCTGATCACTTTATACATGTCATCTTACCTAATCTTCACATGATATAAGGTATATTAATACCTCCATTTTACTGAGAAAAATGAGGCTCAGTGGGGTTAAGCATCTTACCTAAATCTCACATTGATAAGTGCAGAGAGAAGAAACCGATTTGCTTTCCTATTTCTCTGGTATATGAAGCCATTGAGCCAGTGACGAGACATTTCAGAGAATGATCTGAATGCTGATCACAGGATCTTCCTAGAAATAAAGTCGCAGATTCAATAAACAAAGTCTAAATAAGGCTGCTGTTCTGCCACTCTGCTTTGTGCTGATGTATTTCTCCTTAGGAAAACAGCTTTACCACTACCACACAAAGCTGAATAAATCCCCAGGGAGCTGGGAAGCAAGGAGGAATTGATGACCATCTGCAAATAGACACCAGAGACGGAAACAGTTGAGGGATGGGCTATTTTTTTCAGATTAGATAGAAAAACAGAGATGGTAAGGCAACATAAGAGAGATGCTATGACCTTGACCCTGGGCAGGAAGTAAAATTAAGTTTCATTACTCACTTAATAAAAGGCATTCTTTACAGAGACCCAATTTTACATGGTTATTTCAACAAACACCCTGCTCTTGTTGGAAAGCAAGTTTGGCTTCTAAATCATTTTAAGCGTGCATATCAGTGCAATGGGGAGCTTAATTTAGGAGGTAATGAGACCACCACAGGAAATGAGAACCATTAACAGAGGCACAATGAAAGCACGGAGCTGCTGGTAAAGGAAAATGGTATCTGTAGAGCTATGAAGAGAACAAGAGGGAGGGATGACTCCTGAACTTGATACACTAAATTCTTAAACACGGAGATTTTTTTTTAATACGATTTTACAAAATGAGGTTACAGATTATTTCCCAGTTAGTATCAGAGAGGGTTTCATGTGGCAACAACTTTTTAGTCACAGCTGGAACCACATTCTTTCAAAAGCACAGATCCTTTGGTTGTTTTATTGCACTCTAGGGGGTATTGTTGAAAATAACAAGCTAGATTTCTTTCTGAGCTCATTGGTACCTGGGCCTGCATTATGGTTCTATCCATCTTAACTGGACAAGCAGCTGGCTTGGAATCCAATCCTGTAATTTCCCTTCTGTAAGATTTCCTCCCAAGTTATCCCAGTCAGCCCATATTTTCCATTCCAAGGAAGTAGGAACCATTCTTATCGAGAATTATTGATCTTTTAACATTTCAGAACTGAATCATGTCTCATTCCTCACACATGGTTATTTGCCCCGTTCCAGTGCTCTGTCACAGGGAACCGAGGTTGTCATGGTATCCACGTGAGACGATTCACTGGAGACAGACAGAAATGAATGACGGTACAATACAAAACTTTCAGGTGAATGTATATCTTGAACTTGAACTTCTATAAAAGAACAACAAAATAACAGAAATTTCCAGTAGTGTACAGATTGCACTCAGAACCATCTGAACACTGACATAAAGTCCCAATTGATTGGACAGGCCCTTGTAGCTAGCTATCAGCCGACCTGTTGTTTTCACTCTTACAAGGTCTGGTTGTCTGCTTGACAAATGTAATTGAATGATGACCACAGAGAGAGAAAGCCAGAAATCTGATTTGAGTCCTCTGAAAAAGGCACTGGCCTCTCAAGTTGCAAGGTTTAAGATTCTGATATTTAGAAACATATGATGTGTTCAGAAAGCCAAGTCTCATGGAATTATAGCACTCGAAGGGATTGTATGAGGTCTTTTTGCATCCATCCTTAACTCTGAAGGTGGCCTTCAAAACATCCAAGGAGTGGTTCCATCTATTTCACAATCTTTACTCTTTTTTCTGTTGAGAAATTATTCTTTATGTAGCATCTAAAATGCCAACTCTCTCCTTTTCTCTCTTATTTCTTATTCTCCTTGTCCCTTCTCTCATTTTTCATATTTTTTCTTTAATTTTGCTATTCTTTTCTTGACTATACCCAATATCTTTGTACTCCTCCAAGTTTAGAACAACCTCTCCTTAATAAATTGGTATTGCTCAACATATGTACTAAAAAGATTAATACTTATTAATTTATTCATTTTTGGTCCTACTCCAGGTCTTGCAAATTTCACACTGTTGTCCCTATTCAAATTACAACTATTTTCTATTATTCTCTCACTTCACAGCTTGAAGTCTGGGGAGCTACCTTAAGTTTACCATTAGAGATTTCCTCCAGTTTTAAACAATTTTTTTTTCTGATTATTTGATGGTCACCCATCCCAATTTTGAGGTATCTAGTTGTTCTATACTGACATCAACGAACTTAGGATGTACACTTTCAATTCAGTTATTTAAATATAAGTTTTTTTTAAAAAAAATAGTGGAATTAATACTTTCTCCAAGGACACTCACATGCTCCCTGAAGCTTACATAGATCCTAATGTTATTATATTTGGATGAAATATCCAGCTTATGAAGGGTCATAATAAAGCTAAAATAAAATTTAAAATGCAGTCTAAGAGAACATAAAGGAAAGACAATTTGCATCACAGACAAATTAACACATGAATTGTGCTTTAAGGAACATACAGAGAAAGGTACAAACTCTATCTTTAGATTAATCATTCCATTACACTCTAATAGTATATCTCTAAAAAAGAATAATCATGCATAAAGGAAATAAGAAATAAGAGAGCATTTTCTTCTCAATTGTTTGGTGTTTCAGCAGTAATAATAGTAGCTACCAATACTGTGTCATATATTTGAAAGTGGCTACCAGATTAAATCGTAAACGTTCCATCACAAGAAAAAAAAATTGTAATAATGTGAGGTGATGGATCTTAACTAAACTTGTGATAACCATTTTGCAATATATACATACATCAAATCATCATGTTGTATACCTAAAACTAATACAATGCTTTATGTCAATTATATCTCAATAAAACTGGGAAAAAATAATAGCTACTATTTATTGAGAAATTTTTATATGCTTCCATCATGCTAACTGCTTTATACACATGAACTTACTTAATAATCACAATAGGCTTAGGTCCGGGGCATTTTTATCTCCTTTTTATGAATGAAATCATTATGTTAAAAAATTTCCTCAGGGGTCACACAGTTAATAAGTGGTCAGGCCAGGATTCAGCCTGACACCTAATCCCATGCACTTAACCACCAGGCTTTTAACTTCTATGCTTCATGGCCAGTGAATCATGGCATCTTGTCTCATGATTAGCAAACACAACATTAACTTGCTCCAACTAGATCTTCTCAAAAGAAGATGAACCTTACCTAAGCAGATGTCTTGTGCATCCCAACAGTTCAGTAGGCATACTGCCCCTTGCCTACCTAGGTGTCACCTCACAAAGCCAGGTACAAGTCCACCATGTAGAGTCACATCAAGTGATCATTTCTCACTGGTATAGGCCTGTCCCTCAGTCATTAAAGGCACAGGCCTCACTGCTTTAATGTCTGACTTCCCCGAGTTCCACTCACAGCCTGCTGCGCTTGGGTCTCCCTAGGTTTCCTTTGCCTTCTCATCGCCACCTTCTAGGCCCCAGGAAGTCCCTTCCAAACTTGATGACAAGATCCTCAGGGAAGGAAATTCACAGTGCTTAAGTGTTGTCTATGCATCAGGAACTTTACTGGACATTTTACTTAGGTAATATCGTTTAATAACAATTTAATAGTAATAATAATGAGATAATCCATGAAAGAGTACAGGCTTCAGATGTAGGTTTAAATATCGGCATTGCTACTTTAAGACCTTAAGCAAGTTAATCTGACTCTCATCTGTAAAATGAGGGTAATGGTGTTGTTTGACAACTGAACAAGATAGTGTATAAAAATCCCTTAGCAAGTACCCGGCCCACAGTAGGTACTTGGTAACTGTTGAAAGCTGAGGTTTGAAAAGTCAGTTAAAACTGGGATTTCAAAGTCTTTCAGTACAACACCAAGAGTGAACTGGAATGTAAACTATAGACTCTGGGTAATAAGGATGTGTCGATGTTGGTTCATCAGTTGTAACAAATGTACTGCTCTAGTGGGGGACATTGATAACGGGGGAGGCTGTGCATGTGTGGAGACAGGAGATATGCAGGAAATCTCTGTACCTTCTGCTTAATTTTACTGTGGACTTGAAACAGATCTAGAAAAAAATAAAGTCTTAATAACGACAAAAAGTTTTTCAGAATTCAAATCTACTTGCAAAAAAAAAAAAAAAATCTCGATTCTACTTATATTTTTTGTTCTGTCCAGAGGAATTTATAAATTGTAGAAATAAAGTTTATTTTGCAGTTCGGGACTCTATATTAAAAAAAAACAACTATAATAATGAACCTTCACTAATTCTTCTTTAGAAATTCTATCCCTCCATCCAGATTTAAAAATATTATTTCATGTAACACGTCATCGCATGTGGTTTTATGCTGGACAGATGGAAGACAGCATGGTACAGGCACTGGTTCTGCTACCTGGTGAGGGTGTGGCCTGGACATTGGGACTTTAAAAGTCTTCTTTGGTGATTCTAATAATTAGCAGCCAAGTTTGAGAACCACTGGTGTAGGTAGGGCTTGGAGCATAGCTCTGGCAGTTGCTAGCTGTATGGCCTGGGTAAGTCATGTTACCCCTCTGAGGCTTTATTCTTTTATCTATGAACTGGGAGAAAAATAACTTCCCTGCAAGGTTGTGGCAAGATTAGAGATGTATGTAAAATGTTAGTCAAATAGCGGTTTCAATATGCAATAGCTATTTGAGCAGTTTTATTGAGGTGTAATTTTCATACAATAAAAGTCACCAGCTTATCTAGAGTCAAATGGTAGCATTCCCACCACCAGCTATTTCTTATATCGACTTACATTCTATTTGAATTCGACTTCCAACATTATCATTTCTTTGCTGCACTTTCATCTTTGTTGGCCACTTCCTTCTTTCGATTGTCCATTTTTGTAAACTGTATTATAGGTCTGTCACTGGGAGACGAAGATAACACAATAATTTGCTTTGCTGTCTGTGAGTGAACTGGAGGGAGAACAGTTGGCCAGTGACCGATAATCAACACACTGAAAGAAGTGATGTGATCAGTCACTGATAATGATGCACATCAGTCCTTCACTTGTGGACTGAAGAGCTAGCTGCTAAGTTTGTACCTTAAGCAATGACTTGTGGACTGAAGAGCTAGCTGCTAAGTTTGTACCTTAAGCAATTAATCACAGTGAAGATACGATAGTAACTGAAATGTGAACTGTGTTGTTGGTGCACTGGTGTTATTTAACTGAACTGTGATAACTGAAATTTGGGCATATCAAAAGCATCTACACCAAGGACTGCCCATTTGCAGTCATTTCCTACCCCCAACCTCTAGGTCATGGCAGACACTGATCTATTTTCTGTCACTGCAGTTTTGACTCTTCTGAAATTTCATATAAATGGAATCAGTTTCAAGCCCATTGTGTCTGGCTTTTCATTTAGCATAATGCTTTTGAAATTCATTTACATTGTTACATATATAGAACGGCTATTCTTCTCTTTTCTTTTTTACCACTATACCAATCTCTCATCTGAAATGCAAAATACCATGAAACAAAATAGATATAAAAATAAACCTTTGCTTGTATAGTCTCCCTTCAGCCTTCCCTATCTCTCTCCTCTTTGTAGACAAACTTTTTGAAACTATCAGCCCTTCACTTTCTTTCCTCCCATTCATTCCCCAACCCACTGCATTCTGGTTTCAGCCCCACCACACCTCTGAAATAAGGTCATCAACAACTCCCTTTTTGCTATATCCATGAACACTTCACCTTTATCTTTCTTTTTAGCCACATTTGATACTGTTGAGCACTCTTTCTTTAAACTCTTCTGATTCTCTTCTTCTCTCTCTGACTTGGCCTTCTGAGCCTCCCTTTATAGGCACCCCCTCCTTGATATGCTTTTAACATAAGTGTTCCCTGGGGTACAAGTCCCTAGGACTTCTGTTGTGGCTACTTGCATCCCCTTGGACCATCTCAACTATCCCCAACTAGCTTTAATTTCTTTTCCGAAATCCAGACAAATGTATCTGCATGTTCCATAGATACCTCAGAATCATGTATTCAAAATTAAACTCATCATTTCAATACCCTCCCTTCAAAAAAACTGTTCCTCCACTTGTGTTCCCAATTTTAGTAAATGGTTTCAGTGTCAACCATTTATCCTTTCATACTCCCAAACCCCCATGTTCAATAAACCACCAAGACTAGTCAATGCTACCTCCCAGAGCTCAGATTCTCCACACATCTCTCCACTCCCAATCCTCTAATCCCTGCTCTAGCCACCACTTCATCTCCTCATGATCACCTTGTTGCCCTGTAATGTTTTCATCACTATATTTTTCTAAAACACAAATTTGATCATTCACCTTCCTGTTTAAAACTAGTATGGCTCTGTCCCAAGCTAAAGAAGAAAAGTCCTCCATGACCACGCCCCTGTGACATTCCGTGGCCCCAGCTCACCATCCCAATCTTCACAGGTAATCAATATCTTAGGTGTCAGCCACTTGGAAGAGACCATCTGACCCTTTGTCCCTTGTGTCCTAAAGAGAAGAAACTAGGAATGTAATGAAGTGACAAGTTCTTGGCCATTTCCCATGAGGCTGGGTCTTGGCAGATGACTGCCGTTTACTGTCTGCTTCAGAGGGGAGGGTAAGTCCCCCAACCCAAAGGCAGAGGAGCTGTGTTCAGATGGTGACAGGACTTATAAGGAATGAGAAAAACAAGACAATAGGAAGAGGAGAGAAACTTGGAGGTCACGTCCTGAAAGTACAGGGCTTAAGCGAATTGACCAGAATCTTTTTTGCTCTGTCCTGTGTCCTGGAAGGACCTGGTCAAAAGGCTCAGAAATGAGGACCAAAGCTTTACTGGTCTCAGTGATCTTATAATAACCAGAAGCATCTTTTTAACCATCCAGCTTGGGTTTGGGGTAGGGCAAAGAGAGCAGGTGCCACTCCCTTCTCAGCCGAGATCAAAACAATGACTAGAGATCTGAACTGAGTTTGACCATGGGGTTCAGTTTATCATTGAGTGTTTACAGTTACTGGCTGTTTCTCAGGATGCTCTTCTACACCACACCTCACACCCCAACTCCTCTTCTCTGAGCAGAGCTGCCTCTTTGTGGAAGAGTCTCAATTACTAACAGGATCCCTGCAGAGACAGACTGTCTTTCCAATGCTGAGTTAACCAGAAGGCAGGATAAACACACATTCTGGTCTCTGCAAATCAGAGGCACCAAAAAAAAAATGTTTTTGAAAAATTTGGTTAATATTCTCAAGAAAAGATGTCAAAATGGTCATTGTAGGAAAAATGAGAACTTCACTGCGCTTCCCAACATTTGTTTCATAGCTCCATAGTATTTTAATTTTAATTTATATATGAAGGCACAACCAGAGGTGTTAGTCTAGCCAGTTCAGAGATCAACTCACTTCTGACAGGCCCTTGAAGGAAGTGAGAGCAAAAAATGGTACCCCTGAGCAAAGGTGACTTTCCTCTCAATAACCCAGAGACATGGCTGGAACAAACAAGAGGACCTTAAAGATCACCAGATCCCCACCCCCAATTTTACATTAAGGAAAGTGAGTGTTGGTAAGGTCAGGTGACTCGCCCAAGAAGTAGTGATTTGTCCAAGGTCAGGAGGCTTGCCTGAGGTCAGGTGACTTGCTCAGGTTCACACAGTTAAGCTAGAATCAAAGCCAGAGTTGAAAACCTGGTCTAACTCTAGGATAATATTTTCCCCACAATATCACTGTGGCTCGATAGCCGTCCACAGTCTCCTTCCACGCTGCTACTCCCAAATGGCAGACACTTCTCGTTTTGAAACTTGCAAACTGCTTTTGAATAACCAGAATCTGTGATTCTATCATCCTCATTTTACAGGATTGGGTCATGTTGTTTCCTTCTCTTTATGGAGAAGCGGGGTTATGGAGGGACTGATGACTTCACCATAGACTGTGCAGTGAGTCAGGGCCTGAGCCAACTCCCCAGCTTCCCTATCCCTGATTTTTCTTTCTGTTTCTGAGTCAACTGAGCTAGTCAGCCTCCCACGCTGTAAACACACCACAGAACAGGGAAACAATGAGGCTGCTTATTTAGAAAAGACCTGCTTCCCTGCTGAGTGTCACTACATGTCTCTTTTTATGCACTTGAACAGTCCGTTCCTGCAGTTGGCTACTAGGAAGACAAGCGAAAGGGATGACTGTAAAATAGCCCCTTTAAAAGGGGCTTGCTCCACACCCTCAGTGAGAAAAATAAACCCACCAAAGTCTCCGGTGGAAGCATAAGTGGATAGCAAAGCTCAAGCGGCAAAGGACCAAGTCATTAGGACCACAGAGCCAGATGTGCCCTTATTAGATCATGCCATGTAGGACACACTGCCAGGAAATAAGCATTACCTCTGCCTGGAAAAAAACAAAAACAAAAACAAAAAACTACCATCTTTCTTAACAACATCAAATCCAAGCTTGCAAAGTAGCCACGAAAGCAGGAAAGCTACTTCTTCTACCCCTTCTCCTTAGGCAGTATTTCTCAAACTGTGATGAGCACTTCTTTAAAATGTAGATATTTGGGCCTCACTCCTAGAGAAGAAGAGGTCTGGGGGAGGGCAGGGTGCCTGAGCATCCGAATTCTTAACAAGCACCCTCAGACCACACTAAGGCGTACTTCCCCACTACTGCTTCTGCTGCTGGGTGACCTCCAAGGGGCGCTGCTCCCCATTCATTGCTCTTTTTCAAGCATTTCATTTCCCCTTCCAAACAAGCCGGATCATTTCAACAAGAGGGTGCTAAAGGCCTTAGAACGGAAAAAGTAAATAAATAGAGAGTAGCTTGTAACTAAATAATCTGGAGATAGTTTTCTCATCTTCAGTGTGGAGTCCCGTACATGGGCTATCTCCCAGCTGGACTCCAGCCTGTCCACACAAGAGGACATTTTTTTTTTTTTTTACCACCCAGGTGGGCATGCCTTCATGCATGTGGAGATGTCTTGAAGTCCAGACCCAGGAGAAGAAAGCTCAGGAGGAGTCAAGAATTCCTTCTCCAGCCTATCAACAGTCTATCTTATGAGTTTCACTCTTCTAACCATGAAACTACCCACCTCTTTCCTGGGCAGTTGATTCTGAGAGAATATAATGGGTCAGGGAAGAAGATACAATACCCTAAACATTCATGATTTTACATAAACCAATGCCACATCTGGATGAAAACCAATTCCAGAAAATAAAAACAAGAGCAAATCTGGAAGGGGTGGTAGTAGAAGGGCTCATTTCAATTCATTCAGGACAGATCTTGATAATAAGATCTTAGTGATTTGAGGGATAGCAGTTTGCAAAATAGGCAAGTTTGGCATTTCAATTGAGCCATTTGTTCATTCAACCAGCATTTTTTTGAGCACCTACTATGCGCTAGATCTCATGCTAGGCGCTGTAAATACTACAGAACAATTAATGAAACAGGCTCTTGCCCCTGTCTTCACAGCACTTACAGCCCAGCAGGAAAGACAACTAAGACAACTCAAAAAGAGCTTCATCTTATGGTCCACAGACCACGACGGGGACTACACAGCATGTTAAGCACCAGAGCATTTCCCATAAAAATCTGGATTTCTAATTTTTCCTTACAACTCAGGAAAAAAATGGCAAGAGTAGGCATGAATTCTCCAGCAGCAACACTTGTGGAGCTGAGAAATGGCTATTCATTTAGAAAAAAGCATTCACTCTCCAGTTCACCACTACTCCTAATTATCTCATACAGTGCCAGTTTCACCCATTTGCATTACTTGTCCTGCACCGAAACACATCTGAATTGAAGACTTGGGTGTAGAAGCACATGCAAGAGGACTTAACCTGGTCTGGAGAATGAAAGATGAATAGGGTCTCCGAAGTGATGAAGGGCAAGGAAGGGAGTAGGTTAAGACTATGAAACAAAGGAAACAGTACTTGCAAAGGCCCAGAGATGAAGGCTGGAGAGTCTGAGAGCGAGGTGACACGTTTGTTTGAGGAAGCTTGAATGTTGCTCACAGCTGGAGCTCTAAGTAAGAGGTGAGAGATGGAGCTGGAGAGATGGGCAGGGGTAAGTCATATTAAAAATATTAGACTTTATCCCATGTGACACAGAGAAAGACACTGAAGGTTAATGGCCCTCTCCCTCCCCCCATTTGATTGTTTTTGGAAGGATACTGGACTGCTGTGTGGAGAAAGGGTTGAAGAAAGCAAAACTGAGTTGGGAACAGGTATTTTAGGACATTCATGAGCAGTGCCCCTGTACAGAAACTACTCAGGAATGCTAAGGGATGTGTCCTATTTTTCTTTCTCTGGTCCCTTGCGCTGATTGCACAGCAAAGGCCTGGACACAGAGCAGTTGCTCAGGGAAGGGTTCTGACTCAAACCTTAGGCAGAAGTAATGACAGAAATGTTTCAATCCAGTGGTCACCTGGCTTTAAACAAAAAGGTTGCTTTGGATTTTTATACAAGTATGATCTTCTCTCCTCGACCTATGGGAAGGGTAAATTTAAAAAAATAATAACAAAAATGAAGCCATTCTGATGTCATTGAGTTTCTCTGCCAGCTCTTCAGCTCATTTTTGTTTTGGGTGACCTCTCTATCTTAGACATGAGGGAGCACATCAGAGATGCCAAATCTCCTCAGTTGTCCATCAGGTTTAAGGAAAAAGCATGAAAATCCTGCAGGCTGATGAGAGGGGAAAGGTGTAACAGTAAGTGTGCAGGTAAAGTGGAAACTGATCCAACAGTTAGAAAAAGGCCATATGTACTGCATCAGGTAGTGGAGTGGGGAGACTATGTCCAAGGAAAATTTTTATTTTTCAGCCTGACACAACTGATTGGGCTGGAGGTGTGCATCCATTAAAAATTGATTTGGAGAGAGAAGACACTGCTCATTTCAGAACTACAGCTCCCCACCCTACTTCTCCTCCTCCACCACAAAGTGTCAAATCCCAGCGTGGGAGAAAACCATTAGAACTCAACTTGATAATGCTAACATGGTCTGCTTAGATTTCATCTACTGGAATATTTACTTTGGATAAAATGCAAGTTCTCTGCGGCAGTCAGAGAGAATTATAATAGGTGGAACAGCAAGGCGTTTTATAGATGAACCCAAATGTCAAGTGGGATGTCAACTAAAATTAATTGGCTCTCCCACGTACATAGTCCCCTTTGTCTAATCTTGGGTCATCTGTTCCTTATTCTAGGCTCTCAAAGCTCTTTTTGAGCAGATATTTTTCTGGTTAAATTATTACAGGAACTTCATGTGTGTTGCAGGCCAGTTAAATCAAGATATTTGCTTACCTGGAGGTGAACAGTAAGGGTTGGGGCCCCCAAAACAGGATTACCAGTTGCCTTGCCCTATATGTATCTAACTGGTATTCTCCAAGGACTCCTACCCAGCTAAAGGCTTGTGGTGTCTGAAAGACCATCACCCTTACTCATTCACACCCCAGGTATTAGGGGCTCTCCCTCATTTATTATAATAGGACAGTAATTTATCTTCCTGGAAGCATTTGGTGGTCTACAAACCAAGGAGTGCCTGGCTTGGCTCTGGTGTTTATTATTTCAGCTGAAGACCACTCATCATAGCTGTAATACTTCAGTCCTCAACTTATTTGCTTTAAATCAATACTATTGGTAAAGCTCCACAGAAACATATATCCCTAATTTTCATTTAACAAATATTTATGGAGCCGAATGAAATAACAAATATTTCATTTAACAAATATTTCTGTTATATTGCCAGGAACAGTTCTGAGGATAGCATTGAATAAAACCCAAACTGTCAAGTCCCTGCTCACAGAGCTTGCATTTTAGTGTGGGAAAAATAGACGTAAGCAGATAACCACATAATGCACCAGGCAGTAATAAATCTACATGTGAAGAATAAAGCAGAATAAAGAGGTCAGAGACAGCCAGGAAATGCCTCTCTGAGCAACGTGACATTTGAGCAGCGGCGAAAGGGAGCAGGGCAGCGAGCCCCGCAGAGTCTGATGGAAAAAAGGACAAGACAGCAAAGCAATGGTCCTGAGAAGAGTTCATGTAACTCCTGCCATCCTGTAAGCAGCCTGTGTGACATAGGCTCATGCCACGGGCCTAGCAGAAAAGGGTGCTGATTTTCCTTTTCCTTTGTTTCCCTTTTTTTCTCTCCCCACCCCCGCTCCCCTTCCTCCTTTCCTCTCTGGTCCAAACCTTTGTTTACTGAATAAGCCTCTCCAATCCTTGGGATAAATGCATTACTGATAATAAATCTCAAATGCTTTCGTGACAGGACAGGTTTCCCTTTTTTTGAAACCTGGTGGCTCTTGAGACTAAGCAATAGTCCTATATTATATCTCAAGAGAAGAAGACACGGTTTATAGCTTCTCTTAACAGGATATCCCTAGTAGAAACTTTGTTGCAGGGACTCTCCCAGGTCAGGATCTGAAGACACATCCTCCTCCATGGAGCAGAGGATGGCTGGTATGTTATAACGAAAATCAGATAAGAGGAGAGGTAGTACCTGAGGAGTGGGGATCATGTAACAAAAGGGCTTAAATGGGCCAAAGGACTGTGTGTGTGAGTGTGTGTGTGTGTGTGTATGTGTGTAAGTAATATGTGTGTGCGTGTGTAAGTAAGATGTGTGTGTGTGCGTGCGCACCTAAGTGCATGGTTGTGTGTTGGTGAAAGTAAGATGGCACAGGAAGGATGAGCTCTGTTGACTGAGTTAGCCCCCAGAAATCTAAGGTGAAGTCTGTGTGCCTATGGATGAATACAGAGATAAGATGGATGGCACAGAAAAGGTATTTCTGAACCTCTACCAAGTTCTCCTCTGCATACCAACCCCCGCACTCATCCCTTGCTGACTCCGAATGGGCAGGATTATCCCCTAAACCCAAAGAGCCTCAATTAGAATTTTAGAATTCTGTGAATTTGCTTGACTTAATGATCATAACCATTTTTGGTACTGACGGTACCAACTCCTCCTTCAGCGTTAAGGATGAATTCTTAAAACAAGATGACTTAGAAGCTGGTACCCTTGTTTTCCCAGAATAGAGTGTGCTGATGGTTCTTTGTTATTTTGCTTTCTCTCAGCTTTTACCTACATTCTTCCACCTGCAAAAATCCTATATCCTCTTTTGAAAGCATTTACAATTTTCTCAACATTTGTTAGGTTAAAATAAGACATCATTGTCCCTCCTTAGTACCAGCCTAAAAAATAATTCTATTCATTTGACTGAGTGGTATATTACCAGCTGTCAACTGAGTTTCTTCCACATCTTTACAACTTAACTATAGTGATAATAAATCTAGCTGCTAAGTCTACATCCTTATTTCATCTTTCCATCTCTTAGCCATCAGCTCATACACTCATGTGTCACTGTAAAGCCTCCTTGAATTCATTCAAGGAATGAGAGTTACCATGAATTAGTTTGAGAGACACGTGTGTGGTCATTCAGATAAGGTCTTGCTTTCAGTGTAGAAACTGATGACACAGAGATATATTGAGCCAAGCCTTGAGCAATCCTTTGTTTATCTTGGACATAGTGATCCTCGTATTGCCTGATTATATGAGAGAGAATCATTACATGTTGGCTGTCAGGATATCGCACCTAAATCTGGCATATTTGGATTGCACACAATTTCTCTTATTTGTTTTCTTTCAGTGGAAGGGATATCCCCTACCTGATAAAATTCTTATCTCCATGAACACTGATTATAACCTTTCAGTCTTGTTGTCACTAGGTTAAATTACCCTTATTCTGGTTCTCTGTTTCCCAATCATTTATCTACCTTAGATGCCTCTTCCCTGGGCCTCCACATGTCACTCAGTTTGCTGTGATCCACAGCCGACTACTATCTAAAAATTCTGTGATCTAGACAGTGGGATGCAGGTCAATTGATCATATAGCCAACTGGACTATGCACTAAGAACCTTAGGGACAGGGTGAACATATAGTTGCTCTGTGCCTGACCTCTGACAGCCAAGGTAGTTTAGAAGGATTCTTCCATATTTGTGTGAGATGTAACTGCCCCCATAGAGGAAATAGTGCCCCTTCCCTGAGAAACATATAAGAACCTTCCAGTGGCTTTCTCTTCCACACTGCACATGTTCCACTGTTACCCTTCCTCCTTGCTGGACCCTCCTTATATCCACGCCAGATGGAATTGCTTGGTATAATGACAGCTGCTACTGATGAGAACCTATTACATATAAAAATCACTGGAATTGCTTGGTATAATGACAGCTGCTATTGATGAGAACCTATTACATATAAAAATCACTGAGTTGAAATCTCAGACTTAATATGTGGGCCAACGCTATAGATTAAGGAAACTGAAATGGAGGCGAAACGGGTTGGTTTTACTCTTGCTGCCAAGGACTTCCAGTGGGTTCAACCAAACTGGTCTCTCTTAGGACGACATCAAGCTGATTAGAGCTCCATCAAGTCCAAACTGGCCAGCTGCCCAGAGTAACACCCAGATATGAAGTTTAGCTGTGCTCAGAAAAGATCCTCCAAGACCACACTCATTCCAGGGTCCATCCCAAATCCAATCCAACCATTTCAAGCATAATAATAAAAATCAAAGATAGGCTGAACAACCATCCAGGTGTGCCTAGGACTTAAGGGTTTCCTGGGAAGCAGGACTTTCAGTACCAAAATTGGGAAAGTTCTGGACAAATTAGGTTGAATTGGTCACCCTATGAGAGATAATAATTATGTAAGTAGTAAGTTAGGTGCCACCCTTTTATTTCCAGTGCTATTATAGTTCCAGGAAGATACTTTACTTGTCTGTAGAAATGGAGAGCCATGGTACTCATGTGTAAGTTATAGACACTCTGATGCTTATTTAAATTAAAAAAAAAAAAATAAGGTCTCTCTGCAAATACTTGGAACTCTATCAGTTACATTCCAAAATTAGCTTTAAGTGATAAAATTTTATGTAATTTGACAACCATCTCTAAAATAAGTGATTAAGTGCTTCAATAAAAAAAAGAAAGGGTCCGAAAACAAATCTCTCAGGAATTATAAATATTCTCTAAGATATTTGCCCAATTAGGAGCTTTTGGAGTCTTGTTTTTACATTTCTTGCCAACAAAGGTTGCTTAGCAACAGTCGGCTATCTCTTTTCTATCATTAATTTTCTCTCCTACCTTTGCAATTGCAGACTAAAGAGAAAGAATGCTACTGCTCTGTGATGACCTCCTCTCTCAGTTCATACACAGAAATATGAGGATTGTTTAAAAGTGATGGTATCTAATGCTTATACCAAGGTTTCACAATCTGAAAGATCTGTTACTATAAGAAGCTATATTTTAATGGTGCCTTAACTCATTAAAACTCATGAAAAAGATTTAAGGACCAATAATTCTGAAAGGGCTGTTGCTTAATTAGCAATAGTATTGTTGTGCCCCAGAATCTTGCCCCAATTATCAGCTGATAGAGTGGGATGTAAACTAACATTGCTGAGGACCAACTTTGTGCCATGCCTTAACTAAGTGCTGGTTTAATTAGGTTCGTGGAGATGGACTTGGACTGGTTCAGGTGGTTTTCTGTTCAGTTGTCTGTTTGTTTGGTGTGTATGTGCGTGTATGTAGGAAGGCAGGCAGGAGTTCGGACAGAGACAGAGATAAGACAAGACTCCAGAGCAGGGGCCACAGCAGGACGTAGCCTATGGAGCCTAGAACCACAATCTAGTCATCCTTGGGGACCTCAGTAGAAAGATCCCACTCGATTTTCCTTTAGTGCTACATCTTCAAAGGACACCACTACTCTCTGTCTGCTCTTCTCCTCATGTGGCTTATTAAGTCTTCTTTTGTGTGTATGCTCTCTCTCTCTCTCTCTGTCCTTTTTCCTTACCCTAACCACAGATCTCAGCTTAATCAAAGCTCAGAGTTGCTGCTCTCACATACTGGCTTGCTCAGGATCCCATTTACCTCAGGGATTCTCTCTCTCTGTGTCTTTCAGCTTCAGCTTTTCCTGCTAACTTTCTGATTGTCTCTAGACTTCTCAAGCCAAATACCCAAGAGTGACTTTTCTAGTCTAGGCAATGTCGTAGGCCAAAGGCCAACTGTAAATCAGTAACCTATAGGTCAAGTGCCCAACCCTGGCCCAATCAGCTGGCACCAGGTGAAGTAGTTATTATGGGTTAAATTATGTGCCCTCAAAGTTCATTTGTTGATGTCCTAACCCTAAGTTCCTCAGAATATGACCTTATTTGGAAACAAGGTGATTGCAGATGTGATTAGCTAAGTCAGGACGAAGTCATACTGAGGTGGGGTGAGCACCTAATCCAATACAACTGATATCTTTATCAGAAGGGGAAGTTTGGACACAGACATGTACACAGGGAGAAAGCTATGTGAAAAGACACAGGAAGACAGCCATCTACAAACCAAGGAGAGAAGACCGAAAAAAATCCCTTTCTCACAGACCTCAGAAGAACCAACCCTGCCAACACCTCGATTTCAGAATCTGGTCTCCAGAATTGTGAGATAATAAATTTCTGTTGATTAAGGCTCCCAGGAAACTATCCAAATATTGGTACTGGGAAGTAGCAAGTAGGTACCATAACAAATACTTAAAAATGTAGAAGTTGCTTTGGAATTAAATAATGGTTCGAGCCTATCCAGGTAGCGCACTTTGGAAACAGAGCCAAGGGTCTAGTTGGATAGCTATTTGCAAAAGACTTTAGATGTGTGACTCATGGATTCAATCGACCATCTTGGCAAAAGCTAGGAATAGAGATGCGGTTAGCCAGGAAAGACCGAGGGAAACCATCTTGTCCATGAACTGCATGAGAGACCAACAAGTTTTCTGAGAATTTTCTAGTAGCAGAAACACTGTCAACTCGGGCTGAAAGGAACAGAAATGGGAAGAAATAAAGAAAGAATGACTCTGAGAACAAACTCATGAGTGCTGAGACTGGCCAACGACCATGCCCAGGGCTATCTCCTCCCTCACTTAGGAGTGCAGGCCCCCACCCAGGCTCACAACTAAAGCATGGCAGACTCATCCCTGTTGGCAGGAAATTTGGACATAAAGTTTCCCTTTGAGTTGTGGGTGTGGTGAATATCTGGTACAGAAGCTTTACGTAGTACATATAATTTAGGTCTCACAGCGAGTGGCTTTGGGCATCAGCTTTTTTCTCATTTTACCAGCTTGGAGACTAAGCAATGTTTTTGAACTGTCATGTCTGGCAAGTGGAAGAATCAGGGTTTAAATCCAGATCTGATTGCAAGATCTTTTCAGTTCACCAGAAGGGGTATTGAACCTGGGATTTCATAATAATATCAAAGATGTTAAGTAAAATTAACTAAACTCATTCAATGGAATGAAAATTAGATATACTTTATGTAGATAATTTAAGCATGAATGTATGTGTCTATATCTACATCTATACCTATATCTATATCTGTGTCTATATTCATATCCACATCTATCTGTGTGTATGTAAAACAAATAATAAATAGCATAGCCCTGGTAATAACTTCCAACCCTTCAATCCTTCTTAACTAGGAATTGCCAAAACCCTAAACTAAATATGGCCAAGGGAAATGTTTCTTTTTCATTTATTGTCAATCTCTAGATTCTCTCTTTTTCTAAAAGCATTCACTAACCCCACCATCTTCATCTGAAATGGCTGCTTCTTTATAGAAGAGATTTTAATACTGTTTTAAGGAATTCACAAATCTCTTGGCAGCAATGATTTTTAAAGTTCATTCTTTAAGTCTTCATTATATGCTAGAATTTAAGAAGATTTATTCTTTTTTAATACATTCTGCAAAAATGCCAGCTGAAGTTGCTTATTACTTGGGAGATGTCTTCTCTCTGTTTAAATGACACAACATCTCTCTGCCCTCTTTTTGAGCTTTTTACTCTGTTATGTTCTGTGCTGCTATACATGGTGGTAGGGAGAGTTTTATAAACCTGTGCCTTTTGAACTGAGAGACAAATTCCAGACTGATTTCCCCCTTTGAAATGTTTCTCTAGCATAACAGTGCCTGAATTTTATGCTACCTCCCGATTCGCCCCACTGAATACTCTCCTATGTGCAGAAAAGCAGCATTATGCAGTTTATGCATTTCTTGGCCAGTATTATATAGGCTTCGTTAAATAGGCAAAATAAAATTTCAAGCACTAGATATAACCATTTCAAGATCCAACTTCAAGTAATCACAGAAAGTTAGTCTCTGCTCTTATAGCAATCTTGCTTTTGTTGTTTTATTTCGTTCTGTTTTGTTAATAGATGTTTACATGGTTCTCTTTTGTTTTTGTCTGTCTTCCAAAGCTGGGTTACTGGGCTACCTGTAATTTTTTTTTCAATCAATCAAAGTGTATCATGAAATAGCAGCTACTGTTTTTGCCCAAAAGTTCACAGAGAAGTCTGCTAGAGTTCCTCTTGTTTTAATGGTGATGATCTAACAGTTTCCTATGTAAAGCTCCATGAGAATTTGCTGTGTTTACTTGTATATCCACCATGACCAGAGGAACACATGGAACATAGGAAGTGTTACATGAAGAAAAGAGAAAAATTTTTTAAATTATAAATTCTAAAAATAACACAAGTATAGGATACACACCAAGGAGTTCCAACAGAGTCCATTTCAAAGGCTTTCCATTAAAAGAAAGAAAAATATATGGTACATTTATAATTGCACACGCTATATTATCAAATATTCTTTAATAAGGGAAAACTTCTGGTTCGATTAAGTGTTAACGAGAATGGATTCCTTCACTTATAATTTTATACATCTGAGATTTGGAAGAATTTTCACAGACTAGCTTCTGGCTCCGTAAATTTCAAACCATGTTTTTCCTTAACTATCCATCTCTTAGTCTTAGGCGCTAACTGGACACATTTATTTACGTATGATCACTGACATTGCATCTTCATGTCAAGATGTTGAGTAACTTGGGCCAAAGTCCTATAGGGGTATTTCTGAAGCCATTCCAACACCAGAATAGCTAGAAATATCTAAACCATACATGCAAATCTGTAAAGCATGTAATCCCACAAAAGCCAAACCAAATGGATACTTGACTTACCTACCCCTAGACAAATGCCGATGACCACTCAACATTGCTGGACACAAGGGAAGTGTGACAGAGTGGAAGTCGGAATGAAAAGAGATATGATTAAAATATATCAAAGGTTTTCAGATGAAGAAACTGAGGCTAAGAGAGGTTAAACCACTTGCCTAAGGTCATCCAGATGGTGTGGGGCAGATCTAGAATGGAAGCCTTGGTCTTGTGCTTCTTGCCCTTCGTGCTTTTTGTGATACGCCATGCCCCCCTGAACACACCTGCAGACCCAGAACATCCCATGCCCAGCAGAAAGTATACTTCAAGTCAGAAAATAAACCATCCAATATGTCTGGGCCAGATCCAGTTCTGGCCCTTGGCCACTAAATTCTTTATCTTCTTCACCTAACCTGTGGATTATTCATCCCAGCAACTTTAACTTCTCTGACTACCTTCTCTTAATCTTTGCCTAAACTCCAAACTTCCTAACTGCTGAGAATCACAAAGTCCCTGGCCTTTGTCTCAACAACTTGGTATCAAATGCTTATTAAATTTTTGACCACCAAGATTTTCAAACATAATTTCTACCCTCATCACTGGACACTCCCTCATCTACTATATAACATAGATTTTTGATTCTTTAACTCACTTAACTCCAATCCTGGTTATTATTGTCCTTATCCTCTACTCTCATCTCTTTCTGAAGTATTTGACCCTGTATTGTTTATTTTTGGAGGAGATGGAGAAAAAGGAGAGAGAGAGAGAGAGAATGAAAATCAGCCACACAGACACAATTGGGCCTGTTCACACTGTCATGTGTTCTGTTTTATGAGTGTGGCTGAAAAATAGTCTATTAGAGCTTAGGGGACTCTATTTCAAGGACTTCGAAATGAGGCTTTCCTTATAAATGGAGTGCCAAGAACTGGCGAAAAGTTTCGGAGATACCATTTTACTGACAAAGAAAGAAAGTTTTGATTCTAGAGAATACTTCATCACTGACCATTTCAACCATAAACTCCCTAAATAAGAGCCGAATAGAGCAGCTTTCCTCTTTACAGCAAAATAGAATCAGAAGCCCAGAGTGGACTGGCAAGAAGCGCCCAAAATTCTGTCAAAAGAAACTTATTGGCCAACACCTTGATGTCAGACTTCTAGCTTCCACAATCAAGGGAGAATAAATTTCTGCTATTTTACACCACAAGGTTTATGGTAATTTATTAAACAACCCTAGGAAACTAATACACATTTAAATTTGTACATTTCACTC
Organism: Pteropus alecto; assembly: GCF_000325575.1. Taxonomy (NCBI): domain Eukaryota; kingdom Metazoa; phylum Chordata; class Mammalia; order Chiroptera; family Pteropodidae; genus Pteropus; species Pteropus alecto. The sequence continues at coordinate 3,459,001 of NW_006435762.1, forward strand.
TGTATATATTTTATCTAAAAAAGATATCTATAAAAGTATTGAATTTCAGTTTATAATATGTGAAGCATTTAAGTGTTTGAAACAACTTAAATTGCTGAAACTAAATGGTGGGTATAGGAGTGTTTGATGTATAATTATACAACAACATTGTACAATATACAATTCTTTAAACTTTTCTATATATTTGAGATTTTTTTAATAATAAAATGTTAGGGAAATAGTTGTGAACCTTGATTAGTGGGAAGTAAAATCAATTTACTGGGTTAGATTAACATTTTTTAAAGTAAAATAAAAGAGAAAAGAACACATATAATAAGGGCAAGTATTTGATTTCAATCACACATAATATGTAAGCATATTTATATGTACTGGATCATGATGTCAAATTATTTTCTTACTGGAGGTCAAGTCAAAACTATTTGAGAAATACTGCCTTAGTCTCACAGATTTCTCAAGATTCCACTTTTTCCTCTCATCACATTGCACAAATGTTTTATATTCACATCTAGTCCATACGTCCTTTGCACAAATTCAGAACTCTTGCTAATAATCAAAACAGCATGGTACTAGCACAAAAATAGACACATAGATCAATGGAACAGAATAGAGAGCCCAGAAATAAATGTTAGTTTATATGGTCAATTAATCTATGACAAAGAAGGCAAGAATATACAATGAGGAAAGGACAGTTTCTTTAATAAGTGGTGTTGTGGAAAACTGGACAGTCATATACAAAAAAATGAAACTGGACCGCTTTTTACCTTATATGCAAAAATAAAATTAAAATGGATTAACGACTTAAGTGTAATACCTGAAACCATAAAATTCATTTAAAAAACATAAATAATAAAACCTTTGACATATGTCTTAACAATATACATATATATTTTGGATATATCTCCTTAGGCAGGGGCAACAGAAGCAAAAATAAACAAATGAGACAACATTAATTTAAAAAGCTACTGCATGGTGAAGGAAACCATCAGCAAAACAAAGACACAACCTACTGAATGGGAGAAGATATTTGCAAAGTATATATTCAATAAAAGGTAAATAGCCAAAACAAATTCAGAGCTCTTCTATGAAGATGCCTACATACCCATCTCTTTTTGACCTATTATTGCAGTTAATGAACCACATGCTCTTAAAATAAAAAATTTTCTCTGAGAGAATTCACAGGGCTCTTTGTGAGTTGTATTTATATCTTCAAAATCCCAGGGTAGCATTTAGTAATTTTCTGCATCAGGACACTAAATAGAAATTTATAAGAATTAATGAAACTCTTAGCAGATGTTCTTCCTTTGTCATTTTTTTTTAAGGCATATGCAAAGTAAGCTAGCACCTCAATAAAAAGTTTAGCTAGAGAGATTAGTTCAGTCTAGAAAGGATGGCAACTTATATAGTTAACTGTCATCATCTGCATGTAAAGATAACATGAATTATGTTAGAGAGAATCTTGAACAAAAGATGAAGATTAAGTTAGAAATAACTATTTTAATCCCCTATAATGTTAGGTTCAAATTTTCAATAATATAATGTGTTTTCAGCTTAGTTTAGTTCAACAAGCATTTATTGAACATCACCTATGTGTCAGGCACAATGCTTTAGGTTCTATTACCACAAGGGTCATTCTAGCCTCCTCTTGTTATCTCCCAGTTCAACAATGTGAAAGCTGGCTCCCACCATCTGCCATTCATTTGCTTAATTATTTAATTCCAGTATACATGTACTATGGTTTCAGAAAAATTAACTTCTACTCTGTGGGAAACATTATCAATTAAAGTACTGTGCTTATGTGCTGTTTATTTTGCTTTTAGTTTTTACAGACTCCACTCATTTCCAAAGTTGCTTGGATTAGCACTCTTTCTCCCCACCCTCTTTGGTGAGATTACTTCATACATTTGTAATAGAGTTAGGTTGTTTTGTCACATTCTACATTCCATCCTCAGATTCTCTGACCTCATAAATGATTTTTAAAATTTTTATACATTAAGGTTTATTTTTGTGCTTTCAAGTTCCACGAGTTTTGACAAATGTTTAACATCTTGTATTCCCCATTACAGTATCATACAGAATAGTATCACTGCCCTAAAATATGATCTGCACTTTACCTGTTCAAATCCCAATTCCTCCAACTCTCTGCTGACCCCCTAGCAGCCACTGATCTTTTACCATCACTATAGTTTTGCCTTTTCAAAAATGTCATATAATTAAAATTATACAGTAGGCAGCCTTTGCAGACTGGCTACTTTCACTTAGTAATATGCATTAAAGATTCATCTATGTTTTTGCTCAGCTTGATAGATCATTCCTTTTTATCTATAAATAATATTCCATTAAGAAGATGAGTCACAGTTTGTTTATTCATTTACCTATTGAAATATATTGTCATTTCCAGTTTTTTTGAGATGATGAATAAAGCTGTCATAAACATTCTTGTGCGGATTTTTGTGTGGATATAAGTTTTCAAATCAGTTGGGCAAATACTTAGTAGCATGATTACTGACTGGATCATACGAAAAACTATTTTTTGTTTTGTAGGAAACAGCTAAACTGCCTTATAATGTTGCTGTATCATTTTGCATTCTGACAAGCAACGAATGAGAGATCCTGTTGCTTTATAGCCTCACCAGCAACTGATACTATCAATTTTGGAGATTTAAACCATTCTAATAGGTGTGTAGTGCTTTATCATTGTTGTTAAATTTGAAATTTTCTAATGACAAATAATGTTGAGTATCTTTTCATATGTTTATTTGACATCTGTGTATCTCTCTGGAGAAGTGTCTGTTCATATCTTTTGCCATTTTTTTAAGTGAATTGTTTCTTTTCTTACTGTTGAGTTTAAGCATCCTTTGTGTATTTCGGGTGCGAGTCTTTTACCAGATACGTGTTTTGCAAGTGTTTTCTCCAAATCTGTGGTTTGTCATTTCATTCTCTTAACAGTGTCTTTTGCAGAGCAGTAGTTTTTATTTTTAATAAAGTTTAATTCATAATTTTTAAATTTTATTTCTATTGGTGTTATATTTAAAAATTCATCATCGAACCTAACACTGTGTAAAATTAGTTCTGCTTCTTCAAGATGTTTTATGCTTTTGCATTTTACATTTATGTCTATGATCCATTTTGAGTTGATGCTTGTGAAAAGTGTAAGGTCTTTGTCTAAGTTGATTTACTTTTGCTTGCGGATGTTTCATTGTTCTAGCACCATTTGTTGGAAAGACTATCTTTCTCCACTGAATTGCTTTTGTTCCTTTGTCAAAGATCAGTTGACTATTTTTGTGGAAGTCTATTTCTGGGCTCTATTCTGTTCTACTAATCTATGCGTCTATTATTTTGCTAATACCATGAAACAAAATGAAATACTTAGAAATAAATTTAACAAAATATGTCCACAACCTGTACTTTGAAAAATACCAAATATTCTGGAGAAAAGCTAAATGGAGAGAAATACCATTGACTGTTATTGTCAATTTTTTCTAAATTGATTTATATATTTGGGGCATTCCTAATCAAAATTCCAGTACATATTCGTGTAGAAAGAGATATGTGATTTCTAAAACTTACATGGTAATATCGAGGACCTAGAATATCTAAAACAATCTTGAAAAAGAACAAAATTCAAGTACTCACACTTTATGGTTTTGAAGCTTAATACAGATATATAGTAATCACGACAGCGTAGTAAGGGCAAAAGGATAGAATTTAGAGTCAGAAATAAAAATCTTGTATTATGATCAATTGCTTTTCAATAAAGATGCAAAGACCATTCATTAAAGAATGAATATTCTTTTTAACAAATGGTGTTGGGACAACTGGATATCGACATGTGAAATAACATTCAGATCTTTACCTCACACAAGTACAAAAAATAACTCAGCATGGATTATAGTCCTAAATGTAAGAGCTAAAACAATAAAACTCTTAGAGGAAAACAGAGGAGTAAATCTTCATGACCTTAGGTTAGACAATAGTTTCTTATATATGACACCAAAAGCACAGGCAACAACTACAAAAAATAGATGAATTTGGACTTTGTCAAAATAAAAAATTTTGTGCAGTAAAGGACATCAAGGGAGTGAGAAGTCAACCCAACCCAGGCAAAAATTCAAAACAGTAACAATACCAAATGCCAGCAAGAATGTGGAGCAGTAAGAACCCTCATTCATTGGTGGTGGTAATTTAAAACAGCATAGCCACTTTGGAAGACATTTTGACAGTTTCTTACAAAAGTAAACATACTTTTACCATGTAATCCAGCAATAGTGCTCCTTGGTGTTTACCCAAAGGAGCTAAAAACTTATGTTCACACAAAAACCTGCACACGGATGTTTATAGCAGCTTTAATCATAATTACCAAAACCTGGAAGCAGTCAAAATATCTTTCGGTAAATAAAAGGATAAGAAACTATGGTACATTCAGAAAACAATATATTTCATAACTAAAAAGAAATGAGCTACTAAGCCATGAAAAGACAGAGGAAACTTAAATGCACATTATTAAGTGAAAGAAGCCAATATGGAAAGCTACATACTGTGTGATTCCAGCTACATGACATTCTGGAAAAGGCAAACTATAGAGACAGTAAAAAGATCAATGGTTGCCATGGGGAAAGGGGAAAGGGAAGGATGAATAACTGAGCGCAGAAAACTGTTAGGGCAGTGAAACTATTCTATGTAATACTGTAATATTAGATACATGTCATCCATTCACCAAAATCTATAAAATGAACAAAACCAAGAGTGAACCTTTATATAAACTATCGACTTTGAGTAATAATGAGGTGACAATGTAGACTCATCAACTACAGCAAATGTACAACTCTGATACAAGGGGATATTGATAGTAGGGGAGTCTGTGTACATATGGGGGCAGGGAATATATGAGAACTCACTGTACTTGCTGCTCAGTTTTGCTGTGAACTTAAAATCTCTAAAAAATAGTCTACTTTTTAAGTTAACCTATCGAATGAGAGAAAATATTTGCAAATCATGTGTATGATAAGAGACTTGTTCCAAGAATATATAAAGTACTTTTAAACTTAATAATAAAGAAAAATAACTCAATTAAGAAATGGGCAAAATATTTGAATAGACATTTTTCCACAAAAGAGCTACAAATGCCATAAGTTGTGAAACGATGTTTATCATCATTAGTCATTACATAAATGCAAATCAAAACTGCAATGAGACACCACTTCACATCCACTAGGATAGCTATACTAAAAAAGACAGATGATAACAAGTGTTTATGAGAATGTAGAGAAATTGGAACCCTCGTATTTTGCTCTGAGAATGTAAAATGGTACAGCTGTTTTGGAAAATAGTTTGGCGACTCTCCCAATGTTAAACATAGAATTACCATATGACTTAGAAATTCCACACCTGGGTATGTACCCAATGTAATTGAAAACAGGTGTTCAAACAAAAACTTTTTCACAAAGTTCAGAAGCACTATTCACAATAGTTAAAGGTGGAAACAACCCAAATGTCCATCAACTGATGAATGGAAAAACAAAACGTGGTATATCCACACAATGGACAATTATTCAGCAATAAAAAAAATGAAATATTAATACATGCTACATGGACGAACCTTGAAAATACTATACTAAGTGAAAGGATCCTGAATGAAAAGCCACATATTGTATGATTCCATTCCTATGAAATGTCCAGAATAGGCAAATCCATAGAAATAAAAGATTAAGGTTGTAAGGGGCTATCTGGAGGGGAGGATAGGGAATGACTACAGATGTACGTAGAGTTTTTTTGTATGGAGATGAAAATTTCTAAAATTAGATAGTTTTAAAGGTTGCACAACTCTGTATTTATTAAATGCCATTTTAAGAAGTCAATTTTATGGTATATAAATTATATATCAATAAAACTGTTGCAAAAATGACTCCTACTGGGTTGGCAAGAACCAATAGCTAGAGTGTGATAACAGTTTATTAAACTGCCGCAGAGATTTCAGAGGATTATAAGCATACTTTACCATTTCTAAGAATATGTATAGTTGAGTTAAATGAATCAGGTAAATGCTTGATTTGTTTTAAAACAACTGGAAAGTCTATAGCCCGGTTTCCTACCTATTCCACAAAGGTTATTATTTTATTTGTTGTTTGGCAAAGTTTACCATATTTTTCTTATTGATGTGATTCTTTAGGCAGATCTTAGATCTAAGAGTACAGAAGAATCAAATTTGGGTTTATTCCCTAAAATCCTACAGAAAATTTAAATGGTCAGCTTTCAGAATAGCTCATTCAAAAACTCTTTAATCTTCACTGAGTATAAAGCCATAATACATAGCCAAATTCAGTGAAAATTTTCTCCCCACTGGATCTTTTATTTCAGAACATAATTTAATGCCTGATTGGCCATGTCTATGAGCTGGTCACCCTATCAACTGCCTTTAAAAATTCCAGGTGGAAAGTCTATCTGCGGTTTGCATCTAATCACCCCATTGTCTCACTTCTTGTTGCTAGGATACTACTTTTGGGTTATATTAACCTATTGGAATATAAAAATTTTATTATTAATCAAGTTTGTATTCCACTTGGCCTTAGGAAAAGAAGAAAACAAGGTCTGCGCACACATGAAACAGCTTCCAGAATGACTTAAAATTTCTGGTAATAATTCTAAATATATTTCCTATTTAAAAATTGAAAAATCTAATTGTCAATAAAATTTCAAGTTTTAGCTTTGTGTATTAGTTTGTTCATAAGTGGAAGGGAGGTCACATCACAGAAATCTTTCCTTTCCTCTAAAATAGCTGACTCATTTTGTCTCTCATAGACGAAACCTCCAGGGTACAGAGAAAGTGTCTTCTTTCTACAACTATAGCTCCTGCTAAGCTTTCTGCCTCTTCAGGTCTAATGGCAGTGATGGCCTGCCACTGTTGCTAGTCACTGGATGCCTCACCATCCTTCAACGTTCCCATTTACCCTGCTGTATGGGGTGGAGGGTCTCTAAGACCACTCCCAGTTTAGGTTACTCACTAAGAGAACACACATGGCTCAACATACAGTCATACTCATGGCTAAGATCTATTCCATTAAAAAGATACAAAGGAAAATCAACAAAGGTAAAAGTCACATGAGGTGAAGTCTAGAAGAAACCAGGCACAAGCTCTGAGTGCTCTCCCATGGCAGTCAGCAAATTATGCTTAATTCTTCCCACAATGAATTGTGACGACACATGTGAGATGTTATCTACAGGAGGAGCTCATTAGAAACTCAATGCCCAAGGTTTTTAATGGGGGCTAGTCATGTAGGCACCTTCTGACTGGCACATGCCAAAACCCCAGACCCCTAGAAAGAAGTGTGTGTTCAGCATAAGCCATATTGTTTGCACAGTTCAGGCACAGCGAGCCATTCTTGTCAGGGAAAGGTGAGAGCCCTTCCAAAACCCAAGTTCCCAGATGCTGGTCAAAGGCCAAGTTGGCAAGCCTTTCTAAGGAGAGCGGTTTACTATGTTAACTTTTTTCTGCACACCTGCCACATTTCTGCAAATAATTTCTTCATTGGAGACTTTTTAGTCAAACCCTTCTAAGTGGACCATCTATTTTCTCCTGAGATCCTAATGAATACAAAACAATATCTGTATCTACCTATTTATCTGTGTCTGTTCATACACACTTATAAATTGATGGACAATCACTTCTGCAAACTTATTTCCTTTCTTTTCAGGTTTACTTCAGAATGTCCTAGGTCTGAGACTCACCAGGAAATGGGAGATTCCAAGGCAGCCCCAGGTCACTGAGCCATAGTTTTCCCTGTGAGTACTCTCCCACTTTCACACTCACATGATTGAGTTTTTCTCTCCATTTATCCTCTAGGTCCCTTCTGGGGACGGATTCTGTTCCTGACTTCCAGTCTATTCTTATAAGACATGAAACACTTCCCACCACTTAACATCTCTTCTTCTAGGGATGGTCCCTGCACAAACCAGCCAGAAGACAAGGAACTCCAATGTCCCACCTCTCTACCTGACTTTGAATTTGGCCCTTTTTAGAATTCCCTGCTCTCACACCCTTGACACTAAAACTGCCTGAATGGATCCTGAGTTTTCAAAGCTCCTTTAGATGCACAGTTAATTGAAATTTTAGGCATTTTTACCCTACCTCATGATACTCACCCTCCAGTTGGGATAATCATTTCATGGTTCATCCATTAGTGTCTGACTTTTTTAATCCCCTTCCCTTAGGTCTAAGCCCACTCCAGCTTCCTTTCCTGCTATTTTGAATATTTTGGCTATCTATTGTTATGTTTAAAAGCTACCTCAAATTTAGTGGCTTAAAACAGGAATCATCTTATTATACCTCATGCTTTTGGAGGTCAGGAATTTAGGAAGTGTTTGGCAAGGCAAATTTTCAGCTCCATGTGGAGCCACCACTCAGTGATATTCAATCAGCAGCTGGACTGGGTTGGAGGGTCCAAGACAACTGGCAAGCGGGCACAGTGGGTCCCCTCCTCACTTCCATGTAGTCTCAGGGCCTCTCCAGGTGGTCTCTCCAGCAGGTTAGTCATATTCTTTACACGATAGCCAAGGGCTCCAAGACACCAAAATAGAAGCTGCCGGTCCTTATAAAGGCTAGGACTGGAACTGTTACAGCACCACTCCTGCTATATTCTATTGCTCAATGCAATCACAGGCCAGCTGCATTCAAGGAGAAGAAAAATACTCCCTACCTGACACTGGGAGGAGTGTCAAAGAATTTATGACCAAATTTGTGGAGGTTTCTGCATGTGTCAGCTACATATATTCAGGTTACAACCGAAAGATTCCTTAAATAAACCACCCAAACCACACATTGTTATTCCCAATTTGAGAGTCATCAGTTAGAAGTGGACACTGGAAATCATAGCAGCAAAACCAACATTGGCACACAGCTAGGGTATCCATAAGCTTTGCTCTTCCATTTCCCTCCTCTTCCCTACATCACTGTGCTCAGTAATGTCTCAGGCTGAAGAATCATTTTCCCCCACAGGCATGAAGTCTGAGTCCCTCACAACAGGAGGGTTATAAATCACAAACACAAGATTGGATTTTGCAACAGAACTGGTGCTAAAAACCCTTTGGCAGTGTCTCTTTCTCGCCTTTTTTTTTTTTTTTCCAGAGGAGCATCTGTCAGGAGAGTGAGGTGTCCTTCTGTGTTTATGGTTTGTTTACCTCTTGGTTCAGGCCAGGCCACCGTACCCCAGGTGTAGATGACTGTTATCCTCTTGAAGCCATTCCAAGAGGCAATGCTCAGGCCTTGTGCCCAAAGTTGGAAGAGACTGAAACCACCATATTGGAATCTTCCTGGAAAAGCCCCATAGACAGTGTCCAGGAGACCCTCCTACTGAGTCGCACTTTCTAGACAAGATAGTTTTGGTGAGGTTCCAGCACCCACATTATTTGCCACTCCAGAAGTCACATGAGCTATCTGTAAATCTGCCCAACTGAAGGATAGGAGAGAGGGTAAATTGGGGGAAGGTGGAGAAGATTCTAAAAGACTCAGAACATGTTACTGAATAATGTGTACTATTTTTGCATACATTTTTGAAGTGGAAAAATACTAAGAATCATCTGCAGCTTGAGCACACACAAAGCCCTGTCACAGCTGTAATCTCATGGGAATGTTATTTGGTGCTCTTTGAAGTGCAGCCCCGCTGTGCAGGTGATAAAGTTCAGACCACTTAAATCAATTGCTCAAGGTCTTCTGTAATCAAATTATGCATAGCAAAAAAATAAATAAATGAAACACCAAAAAAAAAGTTATCGTAATATCAGAATCAGTATTATATACATTAGAAAGAATAAGGTAGGGACAAATAAAAGACAATTCGATAAGTAAAAACATTATACATAGTGATTTTAAAGGAGAAAAAGAGACAATTTTTTAATTTTTAACTGAAAAAAATAGAACAATAAATGAAACCTGGGTTTCAGTATCCTATAAATAAGAATTTCCTATCATTCCACACTTTGGTCATAAGAATTTCTTCCATCCAAGTAGCAAAGCACCCTGCTGGTTCTATTCCATTTCACAGAGTCGTGCTGGAGTGTTGTCTGCCAGCCTTAGGTACACACCACACTTACAGAACAGCACAGTAGCCCCCGGGAGGTCCCTGATGGCCATTCTGTGTGTCACTGCTTGAGCCAAAGAACAGCTCAAACTTCAACCTAAGAGATCTGTCCTTGACAAATGATAGTGACTATCTGAACCAATCTAATAATTTTTCTTAGGAACTTGGGGCATGGGAAGGGGAGCAGAAGCAGAAAGACATGCAGAGAGAAGATGGTAGCACAGGCCATAAGGCAGCAGAGATCATGAGTTGATAGAAAACATGAGTAAGTAAAAGCCATGGAGGAATCAGAATATATTAGGAAGCAAAAGTCATTAAAGAATGAAGAGGAGAAGAGGGGATGGGAACAAGAAGAAAAAACAAAAAAGGCCTTGAGTAAGCAGAAGCTAAGGGACATATCTATTAGAGAGGAAGGTGGTTGGTTGGATTGGTTGGATGATAAGTGACAGAATTAAAGAGCTGAGTCCCTATAGTTGCAGAGCATCTCGGTGGGGATTGACAACTGCAGCTGCTAATCTGGGTGATTCAGCCTCCAGAACCTCACTGGACCTCAGACAACCCTCTAGTTCACAAACCCTACTCCCTCCTCTCCTTATGAAGCCTGATTGAGCAACTATTCCAGGGTTCCCATGGGGCCTGGACATGGGACTGATGACGCAATCTGACGTATTCCCAAGAGTGTTCTCACAATAAATCTGGTATTCGAAGTGAATTGAGTAAGTGCCTGTTTCTTGCTACCAAAAAATACTAACATGATGGTTGTAATGAAAAAACACAAGTATATTTTTTATAGACCAAATACAAAATGAGGAAAACATGAATATTCTTAAAAGTTTGCTTTATGATTATAGGGTTTAATGGCATTGTGACAATACAGATTTCAGACAATACACGCTTAAGAGGTAATAATTTTTAGACTTTTGACTCAGCTATCTTAGTGATGCCACTGATAACACAATATATGGTTATCAATCCTCTATTCAACCCAGAGCACAAGAGAGAGTTCTATATATAGGGAATGTTCAGTAAATATTTTCCATTGCAGTTAATAGGAAATATTGAGGATTCTATCTACCAGAAGTTATTAACCAAAGGCAGTACCCATCCCTGACAGAGGTATCTGGGACATTTTGATTTGTCAATGACTGAGATCTTCTGTTAATGTTTAATGGGAAAGGTCAGGAATACTGAAATTCTTGTAATGCTCATGAGAGTCTCATACAACGAAGAATTATTCTGACAAAAAATGCAAATGCTGCCATTTTTAAGAACCACTAGACCTGCCATTTTTAAGAACCTCTAGACCTTCATGTGCGTGTGGTGACCAGACTAAAAACTCTATTTGTCACCCAGTCCCTAGTCAGACAACACAATAGCCCGATCCATGGTCAGTCAACAGAATAGCATATTTTAAATCAGGATTACCCCAGAAAAATCTTTACACATTAATGTAACGATAGACCAGTCTCAGTACTTGTGTTCTGGACTCTGTCGTGAAAGGCAATGAACTCCCTTTCAGAAACACCCTCACCCCAGGCAGTAGACAAGATGTATTTGTCAAGGTAAGAAGATAGAACACATTTTGTTCAACACAGTTTAGCTTAATTTATTGCTTGGAAATATTGAGACTCCTGGTATACGGGCCTCTAACTGTACTGTTGCCTGGTCCTGCGTACATTAGGAGTTAGCCTGCTGACACACCAGCTGGCTGGTCTGAATGTAACTTAAGGAAATAAAGCAGTGTATATGACTCAGAGGAATAATCACTGTCCTTAATTTGTATGACCTATCTACAGTTTTAATTCTGTTTCCTTGAGGAAAACTCTGGATAAGATCTTTTTTTTCCAGATCACACACACAAATGCACTCACATTCATACTGCGGAACCTGTCATTTTTTTGAAGGTATGCAGGATGTTTACAGAGGCTCCTTGGGAGTCAGATATGTCTCTGCCCTTTAAGTCTCTGTCTCCCATCCCAATTTGAGAAAACTAGAGTCTGCTGTTCACAAGTAAATTGCATATTTCCTTTTTTGTTTGATGAAATAGCTGTATGCCCATCATCCACACATTAAAGTACACGAATTGAAACTCTAATCACTGACTCATCTTTTTTTTTTCTTTTTATCTTTGTATTTTCATGACTTGCCTTTTAATGGCATTAATAAAAATTTCTCAAATGCATAATCCAAAACTTGCTAACGTTTATGTAAGAAGATGGGATAGGAAACACTTTTTTCCTTCCCTTAAGAGTCTGCCTAGTGACCAAAAAATGTCAATTTAAATTAAGTTTCAATTTCAGAGCAATTTTTTTCTTTACATCAGTTAAAGTTTCAGTTTCTATTTGCTTCCTCTGATCACCTTGAAGGTAATAAATAAAATGGTGCATTAAAAAAATTTTTTTTGCTTTGAGGCTTAATGTGCAGAATAATTGCCCACTTAATTTTTTATTTGTATAATTGTAATTTAATAAGCAATATAAAAATTTAATGAAATTGTACTGCATTTAGGATTTTTTTTTTGAAGCTAAAATAAAATAAAGGTTTACTTTCCTTTCTAAGCCTATTGTTTTAGGTTGCCTCAAGATAGCCATTATTTTTTTCAACTGTAAGTCATACATATTTTGCATTGTATATTCACTGCCCATAGTTCGATTTCTTTCTGTCACCACATATTTGACCCTTTTTATCCTATATCCTCCTCCCTTCCCTTGTCTCCCCTACTCTCTGATAACCACTATTGTATTGTCCATGTCCATAAGTCTCTATTTGTTTATTACGTTTTTTGTTATTGTTGAGTTGTATGAATCCTTTGTATATTTTTGGGTATTAGGCCCTTATCGGAGGTATTGTTTGCAAATATCTTCTTCCATTCAGATGGTTTACTTATTTATTTTTTAATAATTAAATTTTTTTTCAATTATAGTTGACATGCAATATTATATTAGTTTCAGGTGTACAACATAGGGATTGAACATTTATGTAACTTACAAATGGATCATCCCAATAAATCTAGCACCTATCTGACACTAGACATAGTTATTACCATATTATTGCCTATATTCCTTGTGCTATACTTTATATCTCTATGGCTATTTTGTAACTACCAATTTGTATGTCTTTTTCCCTTCCTTTTTTTCACACCCCCCCCACCCCTCTTCCATCTGGCAACCATCAAAATGTTCTCTTTATCTATGAGTTTGTTTCTGTTTTGATTGCTTATTTTGCTCCTTAGATTCTACATGTAAGTGAAATCATATGACATTTATCTTTTAGAGAAGCAATTCTTTAAAAGTTTATACACTGCTGGCATCCTGACCATTTCATTTTTAAAACTCTTGAGCTATATATAAGAAAGAAACATAAAAATGATCCAAATGTAGGCCCTTGTAATCACGATTCTAGGAATTTATCCTAGAGAAATGGTTTTTGAAAAGGAAAAGATGTAAGGCCAGGGGAAAGGTACTGAGTGTACTGGATGTCTACTAAGTACTGGCCCCTCTGCTCACATTTTGCCACATTATCTCATTTAATCTTCATAATAATACTGCATGGCAGGTATGGTTGTTATTTTTTCTCTTATGGGAGAGCAAAATGCTTGTGTGATCACCATAAGGTTACACAAAGCCATCAAAATTCTTCCAATTATTATAGAAAACTTTCATAGAGGTGGTCAGAAACAGCTAGAATATTTGACCCAGTGTGCTTGGAAGAGAAATAAACTCCACAATGGGAAGCTCATGGTACATCTTGGAAAAAAAAATTTGATATGCACATAGGATGGTTGGCTAGAAGGAGAAATGAAAAGTGGAGCAGTGGATTTCAACCTTATCGGAGCCAAATCCCTTTTATAATCAATATTTTACATAGCATCTTGACCATCTTAAAGTGAATTAATAGATGAAATAACTTACTTGCATTCATATTTTTAAAATCAATATAATGATCCAATTATTATGTGAGAGAGAAATAAAAGGTAAGTGATTTATAATAAAAATAATATGTATTGCTGAACGCGAACCATACTAAAAGACAGAAATCACTCCCCAAGTTTACCAAATGCCCTGTGGGGGTAGCACTGTCTTCACTGAGAATCAGTGGACTAAAGATAAAGAAACTGTAGGTGGGTTTGAAATAGAAAGGAGATGAGCTGGAAAGGAAGGGTTTGATTTTGAAGATAAAGACCTTGGAGTTGACCTTGGCACTGACAAAGTGGTGGGCAGGTGAGGCCACTTTAGCTGGAGGCCTAGGGCTGGGCAGAAACGCTGATGAGAAGACAGGGCCCAGTGAGAAGACAATGACAGCGGCTACCCAAGGGAGAGAGGACACATGTAGCTCCATACTTGCAGCAAATTCGACACTTGGAGCGGGAAGAAACCTTCACACTCATCTGAGCTATCCTCCCCATTTTCCCAATGAAACAAGAGAAATGATTTGTCTGAGGTCTCAAACATGTCACCAAGGAAAATGTTATAGTCCCGCCTAACCAGCTGGCTTCAAACCAGGTGTGGCATGTAAGATAAACAGATCAAGATGGAGTTGAAGACAGCTGTGAAAGTGATTGTTGCCTGAATAGAAGAAAGTGATGGAGGGGTCATAAAGAGAACTTTAATCTGTGTTTTTAATCTAGTTTGGTGATTGGCAGGATTATATAAAGCATTTGGCCTTGGAGTCAAACCACCTACATTCAAGTCTGGTGTCTGTTGCTTATCATCTGTGTGGCTTTAGGCAAGTCATTTAACTTTCTCAATATTTATTTTGCAGATAACAAAATAGAAATTCTAATAACTTACCTGATTGAGCTCTTGTGAAACTCCAAGAAAATGTGTGTTTGGAGGAGCCTTGTAGTACTCTGAAATATTGGAGAAACATTAACAGTGTTCCTTTTTATTAGCTATTAAAATAATGCCAGTAAGATGTGAATTTCTGAAAGGGAATAGTGCAATAACTTCAGAATAATGAAAGATAAAATTATGGGATTACTTTGCTGAGTATTCCAAAATACCCATGTAAGTCAAGATGTCCTATGTAGGGTGAAAGGCAGGCAATATCCTCTAGACTGAAGACATTGAATCTGTTATCCCCAGAGTTTTCACTTGTGTGAGAAACAAAGGAGAGAATAAATCCACGGAACTAACACTCAGGGTATTGACAAGACATAGGGGAAGTCATGGATAGATCTCAAATGGCACTTATTCCCAATGCTATTTCTTTCTGGCTCTACAAGTGCTCCTGTGATTAGTATGTCTTTTTACCAGCATCCTCCAAAGAACAACTCTGGGAGAGGCTCTATGTAGGAAGCATATAGCATGAACCTTCAGTCTTAATACAGTTGAAACCCCAAAAATTTGATACTGGAGGAACGCTTTGACTTGCCAAGAATCACTGGGACAGTGTGCTCCAAACGGTATCATGTAAGTAATAAACTCTCACAGTCGTGAGATTAACCTATGCTTATTTCTTCCCCGAGGAAAAGAGATAGATTGTGATTTAAATTCCTCAGGAAGAAAAGCCTTTGGCTGCTCAGCAAGTCCTCCCTCTGGGGAAACTGAAGTCAATGGCCAGTGGCCAATTTGGCTCTGAGGTTGGATTTGGAGCACCTCTGAAATGCATAAATACTGAACAAAATATGCAGAAGCCATACTCTGTGATCACACTGGTCCCAGACACATAAACACCCATGTCTGCTCTTAAGTAAGGAAACAGGATGGGGAGGAGAGGCAATCTGAATAGAATGCTGAGCTATATTCCTGGGATAGTGGTGAGCTGCAGACAAGCAGCTTAACCATTCCAAAACTCATGTCTCCATCTCAAAAACTGGATAGCATTATTTAATAGCTATCCAGTTTGTGATAACAGCCTAATTCAACAGAGAAATCCTCCAAAGAATAACAAGAGACATCTATAAAGTGGACTGATCTTCTTGAAGTCGATATTAAAAGTGTTAGAAGTATAATCAGTGCCCTCAGCCTATTTAATATAGAAAATTCACTAAGTCTTCTCCAGTGTGAACTTGGTCTCCAGCTATATTCTTTCAAAAACAACCTTTGACTCTACAGTTGGCATTTCTGTCACTTCAGATAGTGTCTTCGCTGTCGCTTATCTCTGTGCCCTATTGTAAAGGATTCATACAAGCCATGAATTCTTATAACTTACACCTTTAGACAATCCTGCAACTGAAAGGCACACACACACACACACACACACACACACACACACAAATAAAATAGACACCAAGGCAAAGTCACATTTTCTTGTGGAGGGGGGATTTGTTATTTGACTACATTCCTAAATTATAAATCCTGGGAAGAGAACAAAATTAAATCAAAATGTCTTTGCAGTAAATTTTCAAGTTGGAAAAAACCTTGTTTTTTATCTAATGGATAAACAATAGAAGCAATATGCATAGATCACTAGCTCTCTTTAAGTGTAGTGTCTTTGGGAATCCTAGAGCCATACTGCCTGGGTTCGAACTCTGCTTCTGCTGTGTATCAGTTATGTGACGTAGGACAAGTTATTTAAGCTCTCTGTGCCTCAATTTCCATCTATAAATAATGTTAAGTACTAGTATTAATCCATAGAATTATTTCAAAAGTTAAAATAATATATGTAAAGCACTTAGAATAGTGCCTGGGACATAATAAGCACTGTACATATGAGCTATTATTAAGGTGAACTTGGCTTAAAAGGTTAGTTTGTTTCAACAGGGATAATTTAAAGCTACTTGAAGGTCAAATAAAAGAGATATATGTATGTGAGCTATACTAAGGGCTTTGCACAGTGCCTGGCACATAGTAAAAGAACAAAGAAATTATAAAATCATGGTGGCCACAAACTCGGTTGGCTGGAAGACAGTGCCAAAAAGCTGTGTCCCTATGGGCAGAGATGCTGGACTGCAAAGAAGTCCAGTTGAGAAGAAGCAATAGGTGGAACATATTATGTCACCAACCACATAAAAACACCTTCACTAAGGCAGAACAACAACAGTGGCTTAGTTTGTAAAGGTTTACATATTATCTGGACATAGAACACTGTTAAAAATACAATGGCATAATGCATCTCTCTTGAACACTCACATACAATCCTCCCCTCCACAACTCCCTACAATGTAATCAAGTTCTTCCACTGTAAAAAATGTGATGAAAATGCCAGGATCATTGTCAAACTGTGAGTCATATAATAACTAAAGGTACTTAGAAATGACCTCATCCAAACCCGCTTGTTGGATAAGGGTGAGGATGAAGAAAATGAGAAGTGGAGGTGGTATTGCTGACAGAGAGCTGCCCCAGATCCACAGCCTGCTAGTGGCAGAGCTGAACTCAGATGCAGGCTTCCTGATTCTAACTTCTCCACCTCCCATTCCCACACCCTTCTGCTCTGACCTCAGAATCTTAAACTCAGTAGCAAATCCAGCTTCTTTCTGTCTGCATCTCTGGAAGGTCCTCCTTCCCCAGAGATGTCACTTCTGCATTCTTGTTGGCTGCTGCCACCTAGGGAATTAAAGTCAGTTCTCCTCCTTGGGACAGTGGCCGTGCAGCTCCATCCTGTTCAATGCCCAGCTCCTTAAGAAACCATCCTTAATGCTCAGCTCACCAATTAGCAGAACTATTCATATCCTAGATATTAGGATAATACTCATCTGACCCTTGTGCTGAACACATTCTTTTGTTTGTTCTTTGAAATATCATTAGGGAAATATTCAAATTCTGGTGCTTAAAAATATTACTCCAGCGAGTATTGACTAATTGCTGAGATGTGGTTTAATATCTAATTATTTTCAAAGTGCTGGTAAGAAGGAATTTGTCTATTTTATTCTCAACATTGCAGGTAGGAGAATAGCAGACCAATTGACTTAGGTTCAATGTGTAAAGATCTCTTAACTCAAGTTCATCTTTAACTATACTTCTACTCTCCCCTGGTCACTCCCCATTTCATCGTTTTATAGCCAGACGCTAGTAGTTGACAACAAAACAACAATTCATTCCTTCAACCTTGATTACTTACAGGTATCAGTGAAACAGAAACACCCATGAACTAGATCCCCAAGGGGTCCCCAACACCCGGGCCATGGACAAGTACAGGTCCGTGGCCTGTTAGGAACCCAGCCACACAGCAGGAGGTGAGCAGCCGGTGAGCCTGCAAAACTTCATCTGTATTTGCAGCCATTCCCCAGCATTACCACCTCAGCTCCACCTCAGATCATCAGGAACTACATTCTCATAGGAGCACAAGTCCCTGGTGCCAAAAAGATTGGGGACCGCTGTCCTAGATCCTAGCAAGTCCATTGCGTAATTATAGAAATGATGAAAGAGGGTCCTGACAACCAGAAACAGTCCACGTTGACTTCCTACGGAATTAAAATTAGGCTCAGGGAATTTCCAATTCAAGAACAGAATGAATGTAAATAATCATAGTAGATTATTTTTCTAGGCAGAGAGTTAGAAATCGTCCTATTTTAGCATGTAAGCATTTTTTTTCAGCTCCATAGTTATACCATGCCACATAAAGATACGGCTGGCTGTCCCCTTTTTGCTAACTATTATTTTGAATTTTTAAAGGATCTTCTGAATAGTCCTATAGCCCTGAGTATTTCTCCACAGTCTTCAAAGATATGCACAGGATATATCCTATGCACAGGATAGCATAGAGGTTTAAATACCTGAGTTTAGAGGCAATTAGACTTAGGTTCAAATCCCAGCTCTACCACTTGCTAGTTGTGTGACCTTATGCAAGTTTCTTAACATTCCTATGCATTAGGTGCCTCATCTGAAATAATGATAGAAATACTAATTTCAGTAGAGTTGTGAGAATTAAAGATAATGAAGGCTTGGTGCTTAGCACATTGCTTGGCCTACAGTAAGTGATTTCAATAAAAGTTAGCCGTGATCATCATCATCACCACCACCACCATTAGCATCATCATCATTATCATCATCATCATCATCATCATCATCATCATCATTCACAGAGTCATTGCCAATATATGATCTTCAATTACATGGAGAAGCTAGAGAATAGAGAGAAAGCTTTCAGGTAGTTCTGATAAAGCAGGACTAAAAAATATACTAGATTTTAACTCAGGATGTCTAAGTTCAAATCCCAGATCTGTACGACCATTAAAAAGTGCTTAGCTATCTGGTCCTCAGTTTTTTTCCATCTCTTAGTTGTAAATAATAATAGCAAACTTGCAGATTGGTGTGAAGATTAAATAAGATAATGACACTAAAAAGATCAAGCCCAATATCTGGCCCATAGGAAGCAAACATTCCTCCCCTTGCCCTACAGCTGTCTTAGAGCCTTTGCCCTTGATCCTACCTCCGTTTCTGACTATCACCTCCTACAGATGAGGCAAGGGTGGCAAACCCCAATCAAAGATGCTCTGGGGGAGCCAGGCTTCATGATTCTGATCTTTTTATTCCATAATCTCAAATATGAAGAAGAAAGCCCTCGAGGTTCTCTACTAAGTATGTGAGAGAAGTCAGGTTACAGTGTTGAAAACCTTGGGGAAGGCAAGCCCTGGGAGAATGAGGAACACCAGCAAATTGGACCATGAGCTACAAATTTGAGTAGTGGGCCAGGAGAGGACAGGGGATGACTGGGGCACTGGAACCAGGTGTTACCTGAGGTCAGTGTCACCAGCTTGGTGACTCATATCCTTCTAGCTTTTGGCAGGCTAGGCTGATATACTACTACTCAGTGAAATTTAAAGGTTCTCTGAAATATAGGCAGCTTTTTCCCTTTAGATTTACTTTGAGAAGATGACACGATTTGGACCCAACTTATTTTCAACCTGAAGCAATAGTTGCACAGTATGTTAATGTGTGTGTGTGTGTGTGTGTGTATGCATGTATAGAGTACTCTGCCGCATGATGCACAACACACTCACACACGTAAACTAGTTATCTTAAAGTGAACAGTTATTCATTTGAGATATCACCCCAGAACTCTCCACCAGCTAGTCTATTGGACCTGCTAGGTTTGTAGAGATCAAGGTCAATACACACTATACTACTACTTAAATAACTAGGTCTTCGACATCCCCGCCCCCCAAAAAAATCCCACAACGTCTAACCCCAGCCCCAGTATCACATTGAATTCTCCACCCTAAAGCCATATGCTCGTGATGCCCCTCCTTCCAGGCCTTCTCTTCTGAGTAGAGGGAATCATGTTCGCCCCCTAGTGGCTCGGGAAAGTAATTTCACTCTCAGTCCTCATGGTTTTTTTGCCTTTTTATTAACAGTTTTACCAGCAGATATGTGGCCAATCTCAAGTGTCAAATTCAAGGACGTTTTTGGACTGCGGTGTGGAGGTGTGTTTGCACCTAGTGAAGAGTTAAAAACCTGTGGGTCTATGAAGCATATAGCTTTCTGTGTTTGGTGAATCTTCTTTGGGATTTTCCTTTTTTTCACACAGCTGGTAATGTGAGAAGGGCAAGTAGTCTCCACCTCTTGTGACAACTCTAAATTTTCCCACTCCAAAGATCTTGCCCCATCCTCTCTGCCAAGCTTCCTCTCTACTTTAACCTGGAGCTACGATCAAGGAAATAGTGTCACGCTTGTGAGAGACGTTACCCCAGATGGTCAAACCTTGGGACCCCAGGAAAACCCCATAGTTAAGTTTTGGTTCAACTGTCAAAGTTCATCCCCAGCTCTGGCTTTGGATTTCCCAAAAATCAACGTCATCACCCCTTCAGGGCCTTAATGTACAATTTTGCCACACCCAGAAAATAGCTCACCCCCACTCACCCAGAGTGTTTGTGGAATTTGCTTGCCTAAGATGCACCATAGCAAAGGCCACACAAGAATTACCATTTGATGTAGGAGTCTGTTTCCATTGGTCCCCACAGCTTGCTGTATATCCTGCTACTCTAATGGCTATGGAGTCAATCCATAGACTAGGAGCTCCTTAAAGCAGGGCCTGAAATTTCTTCATAAATGATTTCCAGAAACTAGCACAGGGCCCAGTGCATGTTATAGGCTGAATTTTTGTCCCTCCCCAAATCCATATGTTGGAGCCCTAAGCCCTAAAGTGACTATATTTGGAGAGAGGGCCTTTAAGGAGGTAATTAAGCTTAAATGAGATTATAAAGGTGAGACCATGATCCAATAGAACTGGTTTCTTATAGGAAGAGGAAGAGACACCAGAGACCTCTCTCTCCTTATGGACACAGAGAAGAGGCATGCATGGACCCAGAGTAAAGGTGGCTTTCCACAAGACAGGCAGAGAAGCCTCCCAGAAACCAAGCTTGCTTGCGTGTTCATCTTGGACTTTCAGCTTCCAGAACAGTGAGAAAACAAAGTTCTGTTGTTTAAGCCTCTCAGTCCGTGGTATTTTGTTATGGCAGCCTGAGAGGACGAATACAGAAAGGAGAGTTCTTTAATGAAATTTCTACAACCAGATCATAACATAGTTCTAAATTCCAATGAAGGAGATAAGACAGAAACTAGTATGTATTGAGAGCTGATGAATGTGACAGCGCCGTGCCAAATGGTTCTCAAAGACATTCACCAATTGTTTCTTATCTAATAAGTACTTGTATGTATCCATCCGAATGCCTGTGGGTGAAGCATTTTCCCCTCATTGTTTTTCCCCACTAGAACTGTCCCAGCTGCTGGCTGTCAGTGATTTATGGGTATGTGAGCTTAAAATCAACTTTTCACTAGGTGAGAGGAAATCAGGCAGCACACAGCTCTCTTGTCACCCTATATGTTGCTCCTAAATGTCCCCATGAACGTCTACAAGCACCCAGGAGTGAACACTGCGTCTCTCTCACACACCGTGCTGGGTTTTATGGCCTCCATTTCATTTTGATCAACAAAATTGAGTGAGAAAACCCGACTTCCTGTGAGGAATGAGTCAAAACCAGTGTCAGGTTTTCATCATGAACCTTGTCTTTCCCTTCAACAACAGACATCAGACCACCTGCAAAAACATAGCCGCGATTACCAAGGGCTTTTTAAAAAACAAATATTCACTACAGGTTTGTGAGGGAAGAAAGGCTATTGCTCCTGAACTTCAAGTGGGCCAACGAGAATCTTTTCGTCGTTGATCGTGGCGGCGAGATAAGCGCGTAAGAGTGGAAGCAGCGCCGCCTGCACGCTGCACTGGGCTCTTCAAAGCTCCCAGCCCTGAATCCTGAGTGCGGTTCACCAGTCTCCAGGTGTGAGACCTCGAGCAGCTTACTAAACTGCTTCGTGTCTCAGTTTTCCCATCTCAGAATTGGTGATGATAATATCATAGTGAGGATTAGAAGGGGTCATAATAATGCGGTGCACTTTCAATGGTATATGCCAAAGAACAAAAATATTCAATAAGCGTTAGTAGCTGTCTTTCCAACAGGAAATAAGAGGAGGGAAAGCGGTTACTAAAAAAGTGTTACCTTCTCCATAAAGAAAAAAAAAATCCTTCCGAGATTTTTTTCTGCAGGTTTTTTTTATTGGTTCATTGTAAAAAATATGGACAATACATGTGGCAAGATAGTATCTGTAAATGTTAATCAACATTTTTTCCATGTTTCCTTAAAAGAACCCCTCCCTTGCCCCATGCAGTTGGGGGCTCTCACTGAGCCAGGTAAGGGTGAAACTGGAGAAAAGAAGAAGGCCTTTGGGGACTAAAGTCAAAGTTTTGATTTGTAAATCCTAGACCAGGACAGGAAGTCCATGAATAAACATTAGATTTGAGAGAATGCAAGGTGATATAAGAGGCAGTTTGCCTGTCCCAGAGGAGCAAAAAAATTCTGAGTAGAAACGCAATGAACAGCACTAAGAAGGTGTTCTGTGTTTCTGCCAGTCCTGCCCCAGCCCCCAGCCAGTCCCAGGGAGCAGGAGATGACAGAACCCACAGAGGGGTTGGGGGCAGCATGTGATTGAAGCTCAGGAAGGCAGCAAGTGTTATGCAGCAAACTTAAATGCAGTGGAGATGGCTGCAGAGTAGCCAGGCAGTTCGGGCTGAGTTCTCTGTTTCCTATGAAGCTCCTGGAGCAGCTGGATATTTCCCAGAAAGGCATAGAAGTCCTGAGAGAGAACCCAGCCTGAGACCACTAAGCCAGGAAGAAGGCTCCAGCATCTGTCTGGTCAGACAACTTCCTTGGAGGCCAGATGGGAATCAGGGCATCTTAGTGAGGCTATTGTCAGTGATGAAAACTGTGGGGACCCCATGCCTTCCTTGCTCCCATCCTAATCCAGTGCCACCAAAAAAACTTCCTGAGATTTACCCAAAACATTGGACAAAGAAGTGGGGTCCTAAATTAGCTGAGCCCAGGATCACCCAACATAAGGGTGCAGGTTGTTCATCGCACAGACTCCCAGCCCAAGGAACAGGCAGAGACCAAAATCCAGTTCATGCTTTACCATCACACCATGTGTGCTGGCACCTGGCTGCATCAGCCCAAATGGTACTTTTTCCAATTTGCACAATGATACCTTGGGCTAGGGGCAGATTGACTGAGCAAATCTTGATTTGACAGAGATCTCTCTGAACTGACTGAAAAGTTTTCACCACAAGCGGATTAGGGCTCACAGTAAAAATTAATTTGTAGCGTATAAAAATAAAACTACATTTCTCACACATCTGAATCCGTGCCCTGATGTTCATGATCACCAGGTAGAGAAAACATAAAGAAACCTACTCCTCGCTAAAAATGCACCTTTATTTGTATCACAGTTAATATTTTGGTATATTTTCATCTGGTATTTCTCTATGTGGTTTTCTATAATTAATATCACAAGGAATATACTCTGATATCAAGCATTTTCTGCCTAAATTGTGTCACAGGGGAAATCATATAGACAGTGGATCTCAACCTTGTTTGCATTTTTGAAACCACTAAGATGCTTACACAAATGCCAGTCTTCAAGGCCATATCCCAGAGTAATGGAATCATAAATATAATAAGTCACCAGGTACCAGAATCACCAACTCAAGGCACAACTGTATTTAAACTTGAGAAGATGTCTGAGGACTGAATGTTCAAGACCTCCTTACTTCGATCAGTGTTTTTCAAATGTGAATGTGGTGTGAATCACCCTGTGATGTTGTTAAAATTCAGATTCTGATTCAGCAAGGCTGGGCCAGGGCCTGAGATTCTGCATTTCTCACAAGCTCACAGGTGATCCACTGGTTGGTGGGCCATACTGAGTACCACGAGCTTAGAGTTCAGAAAGATGAACCAGAAAAATAATTTATATTTTAAGCATTTTTAAAGTTATTAAAAACTTTTAAACTACTATTTTTAATATTTATATATTCATAGAATTAATAGGCTATATATTTTTAACCATTCCTCTATTGTTGGTCATTTAATTTGTTTTCAATTTTGATATTATACCCAATGCAGAGAGAAACTTCTTTATGCATGCTTCTTTGTTCCTAACTTTCAAATGAGTGGCTAATGGAGGAAAACAGTGAAGGAGGTGAAGCAGGCCCAGCGCAGCTCACCCATCCCAGTGTGGCCACTGAGCACTAGGTGTCCTCAGACAAGCCGAGCAATGTTTTCTTTGCCTCATTTTCTCTTTTATAAAATGGACTTTTTTCTCCCTCGTTTTCTTAGAATAAAAGGAATTCATAAAGAGATCTGCAACTCAGTACTTTCTTCTGTGGAGCCATCGCATTATGAAATATTTGTCACAGCTCATGGACAATGACTGGGTGTGCCAACGGCAATCCCTGTGGTCGCCCTACCCCAAAGCCTACCAGGCACAGAATCACTGGTGCCACAATAATAAACAAATACTGGGATTTGGCCTGCCTTTGACTGCTTGGATTTCAGTGCCAAGGGTAGGAGGTCTGAAAAACATGAAAAGAAACAGCTGAATTCCAAGACACTCCTTCAGATAAAGTTTCCTTTAAAACATTTGTACCGTTCTTCATCAATATTTATAAAGTGATGACTAGATACAGCTACATTCCTTTTGGGCTATGTCTATAACACACCCATAGTACCTGATCAAAACATGGTTGTTGTTTGTTGGAGGGAGGGGAACACGTTTGTAGGCAAGCTTCTCTGAAAATGAAGAACCAACTCAGCCCCACATAGCAAAAAATGAAATAAAAATCAATTATATGAGCACAAAAAGATTAATGCAATTTTTTAAAAAAATGACGAGATGTGGTTAAAAAAAATTATGGGATTCGGGATCCTGGCTTTAATTCCCAGATTGGCCTCTTGCTAGCAGAGACTCTAGGAGTTACTTTGAACTCCAGTTTCTTCCTCACAAGGTACTATAGAAGTTGTTATAAACGCAGAGAAAAATATAACTTTTCTAGAAGGAGTTAGTTGACATATCTGGCATTTCAAGTAGGCAGAATGTTAGAAATACTTGCCATCAAGTTGAAAATTGGGGCCTCTTAGGGTTTCCTCTTGTATGCTGGGTCTAATCTTTGAGAAACACCAGAAATAAGTCCCTTGGTAGGTACCACATGGTGCCTGGACTTTCCAAACGATTCATCTTTTGGGTTAGGATTCTCATCCCTTGCTCATGTTAAAATTGCCTGGGAAGGATTTTTTAGATGCCAGTGTCCAGGTCCCACCCTTGACCAACTAAGGCTATGGTCTGGTATGGTTAACAGAGATCTCAAATGATTCTATCGTACAACCTGAGCTCACAGTTACAGTCTTAAGACACCTACTGAAAATTCAGGGCAGCTGAAACTGTAAGTCATTTTTCTTCCAACAATACCATTGTCAAGTAATTTA
Source organism: Pteropus alecto (assembly GCF_000325575.1). Taxonomy (NCBI): domain Eukaryota; kingdom Metazoa; phylum Chordata; class Mammalia; order Chiroptera; family Pteropodidae; genus Pteropus; species Pteropus alecto. The sequence goes on from NW_006435762.1 coordinate 3,484,762, forward strand.
TCACATTAGCCAGTAAGTCCCTCGGCAGTGCAGTGCAGGAAAGGACATAAACAGGTAATTCTGGACGTCCAGATGGTTTACAAAAGAGAAAAGCCTAGAGCACCAGACCCAGGAGAGGAGACGCAATGTGATAATAAATTTGTTCATCCTCAACATCATTAATTACCTTTTATTGAATCATTAGGTGCCAAGTACCATATGCCAAGCATTTCACATTTTATTCTTACTCGTATGGAGGCTAGGGACAGGGCTAGGGGTGGAAGATATGGAGTAGGAAGATAGTGCAGCTTTTCTTGAAAACAGTTTGGCAATATGTGTCACGAGCCCTCCAAACGTTCACATTCTTTGTCCAAAGAATTCCATTTCAAGGTGACCGTCCTATGGAAAGGGTCACAAATGCAAACGGTGCTTTTGTTCACAAAGACGATCATTGCAGCATAGTTTATACTTGTAAGGAAGTGAGAATAATCTAGACACCCAACAAATGAATGCCGATGACATAAATGCTGTTACGCTGTACTGGAGTATGTAATATAACCATTAGAGATGTTTTCCTCTATGGATAATTTTCTGACTAGGTAAAATATCAATTAAAACAAAGTAAGATTTAAAATAGTATCTACAGTGTGATTCAAAGTTCGAAGAATGGCAAATGACTATAAAACTCGTTACATTACAAAGCCAGTTGCTATTGGCAGGCCTCCGTTTGTACCCGTATATCTCCTTCAGAGAGCAAGCTTCAAATAATTAAAAAGTATATTGCCAAAACGAAAATATTTTAACAGCAAATACTTTAGTGTGTGTTATGGTGTGCGGAGTCATCTTGTTTTGGTTTGTGCAGTAAGGCTTGAGTGTGAGTCCCCTCTCCAAATAAAGCCAGGCAGGGAGGCAGATGTAAATTGTCAGAGGAAATGGAAAACAAATGACAACTGATTTGTAATACAACCAAAATATTTGTTTCACAAGTTTTTCTGCACTGCTGGAATCAGGTTCTCTGTGGGTGTGAAAAAAAAAAAAAAGGAAGAACTGAGAAAGAAGGGACGATTTTGAGGGAGAAAACAAAAGGAAGTGGAGAATGGGAGGGGGGAGCAATCAGAGTTACATTTCGCCTTGAGGAAGGACTTTCAAATATCCCAGACCACTGAAGAATCCGGTCTTTCTTCCCACAGCTTGGTTTGCTTTGAGAATGTTGCCATTTTCTGACATTTTGCATCTGCTCTGGGGACAGCTTGAGCAAAACTGACCCCACCGCATTTTTCAAGGCCACATTCTCCAGCTGCAAGCTTCCTTTTTCCCTCTTCAGTCCACAGACCCAGTCGCCTGCAGCCCATGGGCTACCCACACCCTTCCTGCCTCCCCATTTCAGGACAAGACTCCCAGATTGAACAGTCCCCAGCCTTTTCCAATTTCAGACTGTTCTTTCATTTTTATTTTTTAAAAAGGAGGGGAGTAGTAGAGTGAAAGTCCCGCCTCCATTACAGGAGTAGTGCTTTATCGTCCATTGATAGAGGATGCATAGAATGACCAAAGCTACCATAAATTCAAAACTGATTTTTAAGGAAATTGCATTTTTAAGAACCATAATAGCATCCACATCCTTTTGAAAAATGAGGCATTTTGTTTACATAGTCTGCAGATAATGCTGGACATTTAAAAGGTTTCAAAAGCAGTTCAGGACTCCATCTGCCTAGTACCTTCGCCTCTATATCCTATTCTCTCAAGGCCTGAAGATGAGATTAATCCTTGTGCTCTCAAACCAGTCCCTCTTAGGAAGCTAATTAGTAACCCTCCCAGGAAACTGCCCTTTTCACCAGAAAAAGACACTGACATGTATTGAGCCTGTGCTGAGTTGCAGGCACTGTGGTGTGAAATAGTCACTCTTATTGTCTCCATTTTACTGATGGAAAAACTGAAGGTAGAGAGGTTAACCTAGGAAATTGTGGAACTGGGATTTTGTGACTTCAGAGCCTGTTTACTTTGCAACTTACTAGAATCGTCAAATGTATTACCCTCCTGGGTAAAACAGCCTTTATACTGAAGGGGAATTTGGATGCCTTAGCAGAACTATTTTGGAAATCACACCACAGTTTTGGGCATCTATCTTCAGGGCCTGGTCATGATCTATACAATATATCATAGAATAATGATATATATGATAACTATATAATAAAGAATATAATTATGATATATCATTAAAATAGGATAGTTCTTTTAGTTCTACAGTCTGGAAAGGTAGAATTCAATGAGGGCAGCAAAACTGGAACTATGGAAAGCTCAGCCTCAAAAAAGGTAGAAATTTGATCTTGTGTCAGGTTACTGTGCGTTTGCATGTAAAATTGCTCTCCAAGTATTTCAGAGCCAGGTGGATGATTTTTTTTGTTCTAAAAACTAACTGGTTAAATTAAGTCAGGTTTTGAGGGCCTTTGAGAATACCAATGTTCTTTAAAGATTTGTTATAATCCAGATGTTTAACTCCTTGTCCAAATCCTTTTGATCAGGGTCAGTCCACCTGGGAATATATCAAAATGCTTCTTTCCTATTAAGTTTTCCTTTTTCTTCATCACATCCTGGTTCCTATTAAGTCAGAACCCCCTTCCCCCACTCCCCGTGACTTGTTTCTCTCATAGCATAATGGCCCTCTTGTTTCAAGGAAGATCATATGAACGTTTAAATTAGTTATGAGTTTTAAAAGTTGCACAAAAGATCCAACTCTGTTCTCCAATGTAAAGAAGTACCTTTATTCTCCAGCCTTTGAGACCACCTTTGCTTTTAATGGCCTAATGAAATAATCAGGAAATCAGTGCTCTCCACAAACTTTCTGGGAGGACTCGCATCATGTTGGGGCTCACCTGTCACCTCCCACTCCAAATCTTCACTTCTGGTCTCATTTTCATCCCCTCTACTTCCCTCATTACTGCTCTTATCCGCTGCATTTCTTTGTCCTCAGTGTGGACACCCTACCCTTTTGCTCATTCTCCAAGCAGTGCTGAGTAATGGATATTTGGAGGTAACAAAGAAGAATCACAGTGCAGATTAATGTTGCTAATATATTAACACTAATGTTCATGAATTTCCTAGGGCATACTGATATTGCTTTCTCAGCTTGTTTTTTCGCCATCTGTTGTAACAAGACTGGAGCATAAGCTGTGGAAGAATCAAAATAAAGCCATCATCACTACTGCAAGACCAATTCTATATCCCAAATGAATTTCCCGACCCACAGAGCTCAGACTCATATGACATTACATTCAAAAAAATAGTTCAGGAGCCAAAAGATGCTTCAATCTCTAATTGCATCAGCTGAAGGATATAAAAGGCATTTGGTCCATAGTCCACGGGAGCTTTCTCCTCTCCTCTCCTCTCCTCTCCTCTCCTCCTCCTTCTTCCCTCTTCCTCCCTTCCCTTCCTTTCCCTTCCCTTCCTTTCCCTTTCCTTCCCTTTTCCCTTTCCCTTCCCCTCCCTTTCCTTCCCCCCACTCAATTCCCACCC
>NW_006435762.1:3488316-3552181 GCF_000325575.1 Pteropus alecto
CCTCTCTCTCATGTCCTGTAGTCTCTCTGGAACCCCTCACTCTGTAAAACTCCTTACTCCCAATCCCCCTCCATGACTCTTCCGAATGCCCAGCCAAAATGGACTTTTAAGTCCGTCTCCTTTTCTTCTAACACTTTATTGTGTACATCAATTCAGCCTCTCAGGCTTCCTCTAGTTTCTCTGTGCAGTTCCAGGATTCAGCACTATAGAGAAGAAGCTGGGAGTTGACCATCGAGCACAAATCTCCCGTCACTGAAGAGCTGGGAAGGGGAGGAGGAGCAGGGGTGGTAGAGGGAGAAGTCTGAAGATGTGTACAGTGATCGTTCTTGTCCTTGTTATGCATTACTATATTTCTTAGCTATAGTTTAGTAGACAAGGCCATCTTGGAAAGTTACGGATGTCGTAATGACTTGTTAGGAGAGCGATATTACGGCTGTCTATCTAGTAGCAGGGGAGCCTACAGAGCAGTAGTTCTCAAAGTGTAGTCGCTGGACCAGCAGCATCAGAATTGCCTGAGAACTTGTTAGAAATACAACCTAAACCTCCTGAATCAGACCCTCTGGGGTGGAGCCCAGCACTCTGTGTTCCAACGAGCCCTGTAGGTGGTTCTGGAGGAGCTAAGGTTTGAGAAGCAAACTTTTCTTCTTGGCTTGGACTTCTCAAGGCCAAGAAACTTATTGAACTTGATTCTGGTTCCAGCTCTGGCTCTTTCTAGCTCTATGACCTCCACCAAATCATGTAACCTCCCCAAGCCTGGGGGGAGACCACGTCGAACTTTCTGCCATAGCGTCTCAGGGCTCCTGCTCATGTCAAAGTAAGGCCCCGGAAGGAGTCTCTTTCTTGGCTCCCAGTCACAGGGCCTCAATGTGCCTTCTTTCTCCCTCTCTCTTTGGGGAGCTGCCATCATCTCCCCTGTCCCTTGGGGTGCCTCTCTCTCAATAATAATTACAATAATAATAATTCCCAACCCTTTTGTGATAGTGACACTGAAATGACAGCCCCAGAATCCACATGGTCAGCTTATTCTTGGCCAATAATGGGATCAATTTTCCTTCTCTGAGGCAGGTATGCTCCTTGAACATCAACACCCTTGGAAATGAGGTAAAGCACTTTGACCAAACACAGAAGTCTTTTCAGGTAAATGGCTCACCTATCACAAGAACAAGATCTCAGCAAGGGGTTAAAACAAGAAATTGAAACAATGTTTGACTTCAAATACATCTCTCTCTACTCCTCACTTTCTAACCTCTCCTTTTCTCCAGTAAGCTCCCGATTATTATTATGGATTAGAGTCTTCAGCAACAATATCTTTCATTTTAAATCATTTAAAACTCTAGAAATTCTGTCCTTAGGGAGTGCAGCCTTAACTCTTTGCCCATCAGTGCCCAACCAGGAGGATTTTGGTGAACCGAAGCATTATCTCTGCTTGGCTTCTGATTCTCTGGGCTTTGGGCTTTTCAAGAGAAGACAGCAATTAACTCTGATCAAAATGGGACACATCCTCAGATGCACAATGATCCAGAAGCCACAAAGGAGAACAAGCGTGGTGTAGCAGGGTGCTAAGAGATGCACCTGGTACTGACTTGCACATGTGCCAGAAGGAAGACAGACAAGACATAGAAAGTCATCTCCATGCCCTGGAAATGTGCTCACGCTCTCTGGGAGAAATGTTTTGGCTATCTAAACAAATGCTTCTCAAATGTTAATGTGTATATAAATCACCCGAGGATCTTATAAAAATGTACGTTTTGACTCAGCAGCTCTGGGGTAGGCCCGAGATTCTGCATCGCTAACAAACTCCTTGGGAATGCTGATCCTCCTGGTGCATGGACCACATTGTGAAGAGCCAAGAACCTAACTCCTTCATTTATGAGGTCCTTGGCCAAGAGAAAGGACTATGAAAACACAAGAGATTCATTAGCTGGGAGTAAGAGTAAGCATTTCTGCTGAGTGTTCTCATCAACTTCAACAGTATAAGTTAAGTTAAAATATTATCTTACTTGGAGTCTGTTTATCTTTACCTTTTTTCAGAAAAAAAATATTTTAAGTAGTATGCATGTGCTGTTATTTTGTATGTATCAGTATGTATTATATTTCCATTTTCTTAGCTTAGTTTTTGCCTAAATACAAAATTAATTTCAGGGAGCGTGATCTAGGGGGACAAGTGTTATACCCAGCTGAGACAGTGGTTCAGTGGGGAGAGCACAGAGTTTAGAATCAGGTGATTGAGCTTCTTAGCCTCTGCCAGGCTATTTTCCAAAACCACATTGGCTAGGTTTTCTCAGACTTATTTGAGAAGTCGAATGCTTAGAAATCATAGTTCTCCCTACAAGGCACGATGAATGAAATATTTATATAGTTTATGTAATGACATGATACAATTTTACTGGCAGGTAATATGGCTCTAATAAATGAATGCAACAAAAAATAACAACCTGCTTTAAATCCTTTTGGAATTGAGCCCAGTTTTATTATTAGTAAATGAGAGTAATAATCCTACCTGACACATGGAGACCACTGATCTTTCGGATGGAACGGAAGACATGAGAAGGTCTTTGTTTTCAGTGCTTATGTAGTGATCACCATGAGGCACATCATATGGCAATCAAGACTTGCACTGCTACTGGCCACCATTTATTAAGCATCTACCACATACAACAACCCAGCTAGGTATGTATTTTTATTATCTCTTATGTTACAGATGAGGGAACTAAAGATGATAATGGTTCACTCCTCACACATCTTCCAAGGGGCTGCTCACCAGCCCATGCTCCCAGTTTCTTCTCCTTTGCCAGAAATTTGCTTTCTTTGTCAGGAAATTAACATGTGGCTTTTGACTAAGCAAGTCTCCATGGCACTATTACTCTTTTCTGAGACAAAGTCCCTTTAATCATCCATTGAAGGCCATAGACCTTCTTCCCAAAAAAACACACATAAGCAAACATACCATCTTGCATTCAACTTCAGGGGGTTCATGGGCCCCAAGCAAAGAACTTCTCTCCTACAGAGTTTAGGAAGACAAATAGAGCTGTTGAAGGTTTCCAACTGAATAGGACCAAGTACTGTTCTGAAATGTTTTCCTTAGCTATTTTCCTGACTTTTTTATTTTTCAAATATTTATATTGATAAAAGATTAAACACTCCCTAAATGCCAAAAATATCCTCTGGCAATAGGGTGCCCATAGAGTTTCCAATATTTTTAAGCATCAGTCATCAAAGAGAGTATCTATTTTTATTAGTAGGCAGTATCACTTCAGATTAGGGAGCTTCCAGAAAACGCTGGTTTCTCTTTCTCTTGGTATCTGAATGAAACAAGATATTTAAGCAAAACAACTTTATTGCTCCGTCCTGGCTTTTGGACATAAGAGACTTGAGCTGTTGACAAAAAATCCAGAGGTGAGAAATGCAGTTTGGTAGTGGTTTCTATATTCTCTCTCTCTCTCTCTCTCTTCTCTCTCTCTCTCTCTCTCTCTCTCTCTCTCTCTCTCTCTCTCAAATGTATGGGAATGGGAAGGAAAGGAGAAAGGAAAGACAGAAGAGATCAGATATTTCTACTTAGAATAATTGGAAACGAACCTTCTTTGTACATCTTGTAGATCCATAGTTCTCAAAGTGTGGTCTCTGGATTAGCAGCAGCAGCACCACTGGAAACTTGTAAAAAATGCACATTCTCAGACCCCTGCCTCAGACTTAACAGAATCAGCTTTAGAGTTGAGACGCAGCAGTCTGCTTATAGTAAGCCCTCGAGGTGATTCTGATGCATACAACAAAACACGTTATGGACAGATCATCCCTGACAGGATTGACCCTCCCAGCTGGTCCTAAATCAGACTGCTGTCCCTGATGCAGGGGGAGCATACGTGAGGAAGAACACAGTGCTGAGGAGGCTGTTGTTCACTGAGCAACAGCTCCAAGTCAGGCGCTGCATGCTTATGATCCCATCTCACTCTTCCATAAGCCCCAAGAATGTTTATTCTTGTCTCTATTTTAAAGATTTTTTTTTTAAGAGAGTGATTCTAAGAGATAAGGTAGCTATTGGAGCCTACAGACCTACTGAGTAGTGGGCTCACAGTTCGAAACTGGATAAGTACAAAGAATATAGAATTATCCACGACCCTGTTCAAAATAACCACTATTAACATTTAATATACCTCCACGGAGTATTTTTTCCCTGTGTAAACCCCCTCTGGATTCAAAAGCTGCTTTGTGCTCTCTAACAGAGTTCCGGGTCCAGAGAGGGTTCCTTTCTCTGGGATCTGAAGACCCAGGAACTATGGCCGTGGCCCCCAGTTTTGTCCTGATCACCCTCTAAAAGCCAATGTCTGGGTCCTTGGGTTCTCCCTCCATCCCTACAAGTGATGCAAGATAGAAGTAAGAACTTAGTAAATTAAACAAGTGAGTTAAAGTAAATGCAGAAAGCTGACCAAAAATGAAATGGGAGCTAAGACCCTACTCTAAGATTGAGCAGAAATGAAGTTAGAGTCAGATTTAGGACAAGCTGTTGATGCTCGGTTCCCTAGAAAAAGGAGGGAGGCTTGTTCTGAGACACGTGCACTTGTGCTGGGGACCGAAGAGACTGCTGTTTCTGGCACACACTGCAACTCTCTGTCCCGGGCAGGACATCATGGTCTCTGCGCCATGAGCCAGGCATTGTGCACCAGAGTCAGGGAATGGAAGTCATCAACATTCTGGACGGCCCTTTGTGATGTTTGGATGGTTCTCTGTTTAAACCCCTGTGGAGGCTGCTGTGTGTCTGTTTCATGCCAGACTCAGAGAAAATAGTAAAGATAAAAGACAGGAGGCTTAGGCTTATAGATGTTGTTTTCATAAAGTATTTGTTTTCCTTGCTGTTAAGACCACTTGTCCAAGTGAATCATTTTGAGATGCATTTTATTAAAATACCTCAAAAAAAAAAAGAAAAAAAGAGCCAAAATGTTTTTAGAATATATAGTTGTGGGAGCCCAAACATAATGAGCTTACTCTTTTGAAAAGAAAGAGAAAGAAAGGAAGGAAAGAAGGAAGGAAGGAAGGAAGGAAGAAAAGATACAAAGAAAAAGAAGGGAAAGATTAGATTTTTTTCCTCCAATTCTGCCACTGATTCTATGAAACCTGGGAGCAATCACTTCTTGGCTACCCCTCAAGACCTAGGAAGGAAGGAAGGAAGGAAGGAAGGAAGGAAGGAAGGAAGAAAAGATACAAAGAAAAAGAAGGGAAAGATTAGATTTTTTTCCTCCAATTCTGCCACTGATTCTATGAAACCTGGGAGCAATCACTTCTTGGCTACCCCTCAAGACCTTAGTATTCACCTACTACAAAATGAAAATGAAGATAACTTGCAAGGATTTTATATGACAGAGATTTGTCATACTTAGCCTGTGGATAATTAAAATTTACAATTAACAATTTTGTCAGAAGAATGCCTTTTAGTCTCAGGGGTCCTTTATTATGTATGCTAATAGGACAATTTAGGATAAAGGCAGGAAGTGGGTTCTAAAAAGAAAAGCACCATTATGTAAGTTAAGGAGTGATACAAGATATTCCCTTATGGGAGAAAAGTTTTAACACATTTGACTTATCTACTTTTGAATAGAAAATACATTCATAGCATTCAAAATTCAGACAGCACAAAAGAATAGAGAGTGAGTCTTTTCACACCCCTGTTCCCCACTGCCCAGTTTTCCTCTCCAGGGGTAATTAGAACCACCAGAGTATTTTGTGTTCTGTCAGATGTATATTATGCATAAACGGGCAATACACTTATATTCTGAGACCTTATTTTCTAATGCAAATCAGAACATACTGTTCGACACACCTTGTTTCATACCTTGTTTTTACACTTAACAGTATATAAGGAACTCCTCCATGATCCCTACCTTAAAATTATGATCCATAATAGAGGTTCCTTCTAATTGCCTTTGTTTTTGCCTGCTTTTTTCCTTTATTTTACAGTTTTTCTCTCTCTGCTTTCATTGTAAGCCTTCTTTTCTATTCCAATTACATTTCATTTGGCTGAAAGTAAGATGATCAGATCTTTGTACTTTAAGTGTCTAAGACCTCTGGTGATAGCAGTTCTGAAGAAAATTCCTTATACCTTTCTGGAGAGACAGATATGAAACAGGATGTAAGGAGCGAGGAGTAGGAACAATGGGAAATGGAACCAAGATTATTAATCATCAAGGAAATGCAATGGGATACTACCTCACACCTATCAGAATGGCTGTTATCAATGAGTCAACAAATAAGTGTTGGTGAGGATATGGAGAAAAGCGACCTCGTGCACCATCAGTGCGATTGTAAATTAGTGCAGTCACTATCGAAAACAGTATGAAGATTCCTAAAAAATTAAATATAGAACCCCCATATGACTCAGCAATCCCACTTCTAGGTATTATCTAAAGAAAATGACGACAGTAATTCAAAGAGGTATATGCACCCTTATGTTCAGTGAAGTGTTATTTATAATAGGCAAGATATGGAAGCTACTAGGTGTCTATGGATAGATAACTGGATAAAGAAGATGTGGCACATATATAAATGGAATATTACTCAGCCATAAAAAAGAATGAAATCTTGCCATTTGTGACAACATGGATAGACCTAGAGGGTATTATGCTAAGTGAAATAAGACAGAAAAAGACAAATACCATATGATTTTACTGACATGTTAAATCTAAAACAAAACAAAACAAAATGAACAAACAAACAAAACAAAATAAGACTCATAGAGATGAAATTAATAGTTGTCAGAGGGGAGGGGTTTGGGGGGGATGGATGAAAAAGGTGATGAGGAATATAGTCAATAATAGTGTGAAAACTTTACATGGTGGCAGATAGTTACTAGACCCAATATGGTGAACACATTGTGAGGTATATAAATGTCAAATCACTATATTGTTCACCCGAAACTAACAATATTATATGCCAAGTATACTTAAATTTAAAAATAGGATAAAATAAAGACAAAGGCACTGTGAAGGATCCAAATATTTGAAATAATATATCCCAAATATATTGATCATTGATGATGATTTGGATGACCAAACTAGAAAAGCTGATTTTCTGTATGAGAGGTTTGGTTAATGTGAAGAGGTGGCTAATATGTTAAAGTAGCAGAAGAAGGATTTTGCTGGGTGGAAGGCTGAAAACTCACACAGGAATCTATAGACAGCAACATCATCTCTAAAATGAGTGTAAGTTGACATACTTCTAGTGGCCAATTTAGAAAAAAATATCAAAAGAATTAAAAATGCACATACCCTATGGAATTATTCAGAAACTCCTGCTATTTAAAAAAAAAAAAATGGGACGAACAAAGTTCTCACATTTAAAAAAGGAAAAATTAGAAACCATTTAAATATCAAACATAAGAGATTAATGTAGTAAATTATGGTACATCCATAAACCAAAATACTCTCAGCTATAAAATGTGTTTACAGGTTTGAGAAAATGTTCTCCATAAATTTCTAAATTATAAAAAAAGTTTATAACAGAAAAAAGGCTCACTGTGTATATTTATTATAATGTAACATAATAGCAAATGTTGATTGTGACTCACCATGTACCAGATGCTCTTTGCTGCATTTTGAGTGTCTTAATTCATTTAAACCTCACCACAGCACCAGAAATTAGGAGCTATGACTATTTCTAACTTGCCCACAAGAAAACTGAGGCACAGAGCAGATAAGCGACTTGGATCTGCCACTGGCAGGTGGAAGATTAGGCCTTGGAACCTGGTATTCTGGCTAAACCCACACACTTAACCACATGTAATTTATGTATCAAGAAACCTTGGAGAAAAAACAAAATTAGGTTGTTTCTGAACGCTGACCGAAACAGGAGAGATGCATCTCTACATGGGCAGAAGTCATCCTCTGAAAGCAGCTCTGTGGGGGGCTGAAGGAGATGGGTTCAAGGCTGGTCTGCCTGGGTTGCTAGGGCTCAGATAAGACTGATATGAAAAACTGAAGTCAAGGATATACAGATCAATCTAAGGAGACTCGGAAGGGACTGAAATGTTTCACCTCAATATCTTAAAGATAATTTAATTTAATCACAAAATGTGCCATGAAAGCATCCATTAGAAAAACAAACAATATACAACTGTTTATAAATCTGAATTTGTGAAGTGATCGACCATTTATTTATTTACATAATAAATAATTTATTTAGTCTATAATGACTGTTTAGGGATCCTTTTAAAAATGAGCTCTCATCCTTTACTTATTAAAACATTCAAAATAAAAGTAAAATGAAAACTAAAAGCTCTTTGTTATAATACAAAATGAAGCCCAGAAAAATCCCAATATTTGTGTAGAGAGATTGGTCATATTTTCTAACTTTTCTTTGGAGATGTTTTCAAAACCATTTTTATTTTCAATTTATTATTCTACATTGTTTTTAACAACAACAAAAAATTGTTTTGCCTCTATCATTTACCATACTTGTCATAAAATGACGGTGTTTCCAGAAGTTCAAATCCACTGACAAATTATGATGATCTGCCGCCACAAAGACTCCTTTTAAAAATGAACTTCAGCTTTTCAAGACTCAAAGAGGTATCCCCATAACATATTAAGTAATGTCAACAGTGTTGAGATAAAAGTATCTTCCCAAGAAGGCTCCTGAGAAATTCTAACATTTTGTTTAAAAACAATATTAGTCACATTACTTTATTAACATATATGTAAATTTGAATTTAAAAATCTGTTGTACAAATTGAGTTATATTTACATACCCATATCTAGAATTTATTTCAAGGCATGTGAACACTATATTCCTTAAAGTATAACGAACACTATTTTCCTCTTCATTGCATAATGGCCTGGGGCCTTGAGCAAACTAAAATAAACTACACTAATTTTTCAGTTGTATGACAAAGCCTTAAATCCATCACATAAATATTCCAAAACCAACTCAGAGCAGTTAGCTGATGGCTGTATCCAAAGCACAGAGGGATTATGCTCCGGCTTTGAGGGAGCTGGGGAAACGCGTTTTCTGACCTTCTGTACCAAAAGGCTCCTTTTCATCTGGTTTCAATTCTCTTGTTTGTGCACCTAGCCATATTTATTATTGAATTCCTGATTTCTTCTTCTTGTTTCATGTTCCATGTTCCAGCGATTTATGAGAAATTGCTGATCTGGATGTTATCTCTGGCATCTAGCAAGTACACAGAGCCCCTTAAGAAGGCCGAGGGAATAAATGTGTTTTGAACTGCACATCGCCCAGGCTGAACAGATGTCCATCAATTCATGAAAATGCCAGCTGAAGATGCTTTAATAGGATGCATTTTTCTTCCTAAACACAACAGTTACAGGGATGTTTTCAAAATTACAGATGTATTTCCCTCTTTGGTGGATGACTGTTGTTAGAAATGATAAGACTTGGTCCTAAAAAAAGTGATTTGTGGAGAAATCAAAAGTGATTTGTGGAGAAGTTTGTTTGAGTTTAGCTCTAGATTGAGCGGTATCTTTTCTATATCAGGGATCTGTCTTGTTTGGTTTGACTAAGAAATGAAATTCGCTAGTGACATTTCAGTTAAATCTAAACATCTCCATAAAGGTGCTCTAGTTTATAAGTGTGTGGGAAATGAGAATTCTTTAATGGTGACCAGCTTTCTCTCGCTTAACTTAGTGAAAACCAATTAGCAATTCTAATGTGCTTGGAGAAAATCATCTAATTAAATAGATTTTGTAGGCTAGTCAAAATATTCAGGAAATTTTCTTTATACTTCTTCTTATCCACTAGACGTGATTAAACACATCTCCAGAAATCATTGCTCTCACTGAACCTTATCTTTCTAGGGAAGGTCTCTGTATTACCAAAATATTATAGCAAACACCTTAGACATGTATACAGATTTCTTAGTAGGCTTAGCGCTTTGTGACTTTGCCCATAGAATAATTTGTAAGTGACTACAGGGTGGGATGGCTGAATATGTCAGGTCCTAATTAGTTAATATTAGATTTTTCATGCATATCCACTTTACTTCTCAGAGTAAAATCAGAAAAGCAACACACGGAATGCAGGAAACATGTAAAGAGGTTAAGGAACACAGTAATAAACAGTGCAGATGCATTAAAAGGTATATAATAGTAAAAGAAAAGAAGTCCTCCTTTTTCATGATAATAAAGGAGAGAATGGATATTTTCCCCTACTTCTTCACACACAAGTTATCAGCTGTGATAGAATGCCTAGAGCAATAAATACGTCTCCAATTAGGTAGTTAAACAAATTAAGCAAGGAAGTAATTAATAAATCAAATGTTCTCTTCTGCATTTCCAAATACTTGAATCCCAGGGTGCTTAAGGAACTAGTTGAAAAAAAAACCCTAAACATTTCTTCTATAAACTTCAAGAATGTTTAAAGGACATATACACATCATTCTTGGCTAAGCAAATCTTTGATTTCCAGGATTGTTCTTTATAGAGCTCATCCATTTAATTTCCAAAACTCAAAGTTAGACATTGTAGGGCACAGAACATTTATTTCAGGGTGGTGGGTTTAAGCATTATTTTCATTTTCCTCTTTATATTTTCCTATTTGTTAACTGTTTTTATAGAGTTTATTTGTATAGTGTTTATACTTCCATAATTTAAGGGAATGATATTGAAAAAAAATCCTTGGTTGCCAAACACACACACAGCATGCCCTTCACAAGTGCATGGCACAATGATGAAGGAACTAGTTTTGTTGAGACAGTTTTTCATAAGGATGGCTACTTACTCTTGTATCTTGTTATCTTGTATCCATCTAGGTTAGGTACCTAAGGGTCTTTTTTAAGAATTTTATTAAAAGTTTAATTCAGAAGAACTAATCCCATACTGAGACATGATTTTTGATAATAAACATTTAAACAAAGCCCAAAAACAAAACAGAAACATTATCATATAAATAGTATACAAATAAAAAACTGTATATTCCCAAATTGTTCTCTCTAGAGTACAGAAGGAACGATTAATCAGAAATGATTAAAGAAATTATTAGGGAAGCCTTGGTTCCATCTAGATTCTTGTATTCTCAGCCTAAATCAATTATCATCCACTGCTACCTCTTGTGTTCTTCGCTGGACCATATCACATGCTAGTCTGAATCTTCACTCAAACATTTCATTTCATTATATTTGCTTGAATTCTTAGTCTTTCTCCAATTATTCAAGTCTCAGACTTTAAGAAACAATGTCTTCTTTAATCATATTGCTAATTGCCAGCTACTTCAGTCTCTAATTATTGTATCACAGACCTTCGCAGATACAACTCTGTTCAAATGCTATAAATGTCCACTGTTGTTCCCTCTTACAAAACACCTTTCTCTCTCCCAGACAATGGTGCAGAGGGGTTTTTAGACTTCTGGACCAGCCAGGCAGTGTTTTCCTTTACAATGAAGTAATAGGCTGTCACTCATCTTTACAGGCGTATTCTGTCTTTGCCCAACACCAGTAAGAGCTTAAAACCCTGCTCTGTTTTACATAAGAAACACAGTCATTCCCAGCATTTTGAGATTTTTAAAAACTGACTTTACTACAGAATTCAAAGAGGAAACAGAGGAGAGGTCTTACATTACACATCCCCAGCACACCGCCGCAAACATCCAAATCAGAGCTAACTCCTCCCACTCTTTAGCTTTGCGGCCAACGGGTCAACAGGGGTTTTCCTTGTCACCCTTCAACTCCCAGAGAGCCCCCAGCCCCACAGGCCCCGTCCTTCCTGCACTCTCTCACCCCCAACACGCATATTCATATGCCCAGTTGTCAGCAAATTAAGTCTTCTTTGTAAAATGGAGATTATGGATAACAATTCTATTTTCTCCTGCTACAGTCACATTAAGTGCTCACAACAAACCTTCGCAACAGGTTTCATCATTCCTAGTTTACCCTGAGGGAAGTCCAGGGTGCAAACGGAGGTTCTCGCTCTGCAGAGCTTCGTCATAAACTACTAGGCTATGTCTGTTTCCTTGTATAATCATAAGATGTCTGTATAACCCTCACATAAATGAATGCAAAATATCCAAACATCAAAATCCAGGCAGCTACAGATACAGGGATGGCTTTTATAATGCAAATCAGGAAATAGACACAGAATTATGTCTTTGTTTGTCTCTGTTTCAACAAGAAAGGAAAACAGCTCAAGGTCAAGTCCAACTTTGAAGCTGTCTTTCTTAAAAAAAAAAAAAAAATGCTAGGTCAGCCTATATACCCTACCTCTCAGTCACATAAAAAGAAGAAATCATTGTCAGGCATCAAGCACGTATGCAGAGTAACACACGTTCTTAACATCCAGCATTTACAAAGACCTATGCTGTGGTAAATAAATTGTGTGGTGGGGCACTAGAAGTAGAAATGCAGTTGGTAAATAACTGGACTTGAGAACTATACAAAGAGAGACTAAGAGAAATCTGTACCTTTATTATCAGTCCTTTTCAAGCAAGGGAACTGGGACTTGCTTGAGATGTGAGCAACCATAGGATATAGAAGGATAACAAAGAATGGACCTGAGTGAAGGAAAAACTGGAGGATTAGGCACACCTATGGGGAAATGCTAGTAAAAGTGAGTCCTAATGTAAACTCTGGGTGTCTTCCCAGGCACCACATTCCCAGCTTTGTTCTATGTCCTTGCACACGACCAAAAAGAGCTTCCATTTTCTAGCCTTTGAACAGAGAAAAAATACAATTGATAATGCAAAAGCTGTTTGTGATGTGGTAACATGGTTTATGCACTTTGGAGGAGAAAGGGGCTCCACAGAAGAATGAGATTACCCATATTCTCTGATGCACTGTAGGTGGAGAAAGGGGCCACCCTCCCATGTTCCCCTGGACTGTAAGGGGTGTATCTGTCCAAATAGGCTAGATTTTGCTGCAGAAACAAACTTTGAAAATATCAGGAGCTTAAAACAACTATGTTTATTTCTTGCTCACATTTATGTATCCATCACAGATTGGCTCACTGGATATCCGGCTCACTAGCGATCAAGGACCCAGACTGACGAAGATGCCACCTCAACATGTGCTTCCACAATCACCAAGGCAGGAAAAGTGGAAGTGGCAAAGTACGCACTGACTCTTAAAGCTTCTGCCCAGAAGGGATGTGTGTCACTTTCCTCTCACATTTCATTGGCCTGAGCAAGTCATATGCTACGTTAACTTCAAAGGGAGTCGGGAACACACGATCTCATCATGTGCTCAGAAAGAGAAGTGGAATGTCTGGGAACATGCCTGATTACTATCACAAGGAATCGTGATGCTAATTTAGTAAGGGATAGGTGGCAGTTTGTCCTCTCTCAATTTCTCTGCCTCCAAAGAAGGCAGAGAATCTGTCCATGTGCCCCCATGCAATGCATCAACCATGTTGGATTAGTTTCACTATTCTTTTATGAAGAAGGATGAGAATTAACATCAGAAACTCTGTACTTCTAACTCTGTGTTTAAAACCCATACACCAATATTGAGTTTAGTAAACTACATATCATTCATTACAAGTGTGGATTTAGTCATTTCCAGGTAATATTTTTAATCATCTTTAAATAAAAATCTTAAGTAACGAGTCATATCAAAAAGTGTTAAGAAAGGGATCATCCTACTTGGATACCTGACGATTGCATTCAAGATCCTTAGTACCTACTCTCACATATTGCTGGTTAAAATATAAATAGACACAATCTTTTTGGAAGGAAATGTAGCAATATGTATCAAGAGCCTTAAATTATCCCTCATTCTTTTACTCAGCAATTCAACTGTTGGAAATCTATCCTAAATGATCCGAAATGTTTAGAAACAAAACGTTATGTTCATTGCCATATCGTTTATAGTAGTAAATAATTTAAAATCACCAAAATGTCCAATAATAGAGAAATGATTTAAACAAATGATTGTAAATCTATATGAGATAAAATTGAGTTTTTGTCCCAATTAAAATTAAAATTATATTTGTTCGGGGTAAAGGGTGTCAAACATATCAGGGTAGGGGGAGGGTGAAATGGGTAAAGGGGATCAAATAGATGGTAACTGAAGGAAACTGGACTTTGGGTGGTAATCACACAATAGAATATATAGATGTCAAATTATATTGTACACCTGAAAGTTATATAATTGTATTAACTAATGTTACCCCAATATACTTAATAAAAAAATAGAATGCAAAAAAAAAAATTATGTTTGTTGGGAAACTGATAGCATAATATTAACTAAAAAAAATAAGGATACACAATTATTCATGTAGTATGATCAAAACTATGTTGACTGTATCTATATCATACAATATAAATTTTTATACGTATTTTGACATCCATTGTGAGCAGACTATCTCATACGATCCCCTAAAAAGACCTGTTTCCTTTTGGATATGATTCATGTTATAAATGCACAACCAAAGGGTGAGTGTTGTTTCTTAATTAATGACACAGACCACCACTAACTTGCTGGCAACATGTGGGTATGTAATGAGATTTTAAGTTGATTTTAGAAAGTTAGAAGATAGCTGTAAAATGTGTATGTACATATGTGTGTGTGTGTGTGTGTGTGTGTGTGTGTGTGTATATATATATATATGACAAAGGAAACACTAGGTAATTCATTTGGCAAAAACCCATTTTCAAAGTTATTAGAATAAATCGATTAGGCATAAAAAGAGTGAGTAAGAAAAGACCCAGCAGACACATTGTAAACACTGAAACTGTTCTGGAGCATGATTCTTGCAGGTGCATATATACTTAAATATGCCTACAGAAAGGTAATCCTCCTAGATATTATGCCTTTAATACACCAATGCATACAAGATTAAGGCCAGCTGTTTTAAAACAATAATAAAGTTTGGTAGTGGTTACTATGAAAAACTTCCGAAGAGAATTGTTATTTCAGCTGGAAATAGAAATCTGAGAAGAAAAATCAATCGATATTTAATAAGGTGAAGGCATATTTGTGAAAATGTTGATGAGTAGTTATTTTCATGGTCATTAACATTGACTCTATGAAGTATCTACTGAAAGCAGACAGATTTAAGACAAATCAGAAAGCACTTCCTATGTAGCAAAGTCACAATACTCTGGAATATAATGCCAAAGAAGTTAGTGTCCCCTCACAGGGTTTGTTTTGTTTGAGGCAAACCTCAAACAAAGGGGAAGATGCTGCCTCTCTTTCAGAGTCTGAGGTGATTTGGTTTGGGCTGGGAATGACTAAATGATTTCTCCATTGTTTTCTCAGTTTGAACAGTCGGTGCCCTGTCTACATTATTTTTCTGACTTTTTTGAGGACAGAAGTAAACAATGACACTCTTTTCAAAAGGAAATCAGAGGGTTTATTTCCAGTCATATTACCTGTAATAACTAATTTTGGATTTAAAAAATATAATACCTTTAGAAATAACTTTGCATACTTATTTTTCTTGCTTACTAAAAGAACTTATCAGAGGTTCATAATCTCTCTTCTAAAAGACTTGGAGACAACTGTACTTTGGAATGTAATACTTTTCTGACTATATAAAGATAATATGGTACAAATGTCACATACTATGCAACACCCCAGTGGAGTCAGGGCAGTATCCTCAATCAAATACTTAATATTTCTGCACTGATACATACAAATATTCACAGTAAGTAGGATAAAGACTACAAATAACCTCACTTTAATTTAGATTACATTTTCCCACCAAATAAATTACAAAAACTTTGGTTTTCAGAATGCACTGCAAAATAAAATAGAATGCCTAAGTTCGAATTTCAGATAAACAACAAATAATTTTTTATTATATATCTCAAATGTTGTATGGAACACTTCTATACTAGAAAAGTTATTCAATGTCTATCTAGAATTCAAATTTAACTGAGTTTCTTGGTTTTCTATTTGCAAAATCTGGCCTTTTGGATTTCAGAATTACAAACAAGTAGTTGTGGACTTCTATCTAGAAATATTCTAATTGAAATACTATTAACAGCTCTTCTTTTAGGAATAGAGTTTGGTTTGGGCCCTTTTAAAGAGAGTCCCACACACACACACACACACACATACACACACACAAAACCCCACTAAGTTTTATTAAATATGCTTTGTATCAATTGAGTGTGTATAAGAGTTGTGAAAAGGCACCCATATTAACAATTCAAGATATTTCAAAAGTTAGAAATAACATGGCTACTTTAAAAACAATTTTAATTTTTAGTTCTTTCCTGTTCCACCTTAAAATTCATCATTTATAAAATATTCCTTTTATAAAATTCATAGAATTGTCCTGTAACAAAGATATAGCTCCATCTAATGGAAAAATGTCCAATTACAGCCCTTCACAGACAAGAATATTTCCATGAAGTGTTAGTAAACCATAAAGTGTGTGTATACTACACACACACACACACACACACACTGGAGGCTTTTCTGTGCCTCTTTTATATATATATATATATATATGGCACAGAATATATATATATATTTTAAGCCAGATGGGACCCAAAGGTGTTTAGTCACAGATTTTGTAAGATCTGCTCTTTTCCTTAGATTTAAATATAAATATATTTCCTAAGCTCATTTTTACTCTATGCCCTATTCACCTACAAAATGTAACCTTCAGGGTATTTCATTTTCTGCCCTTGAGAATTATGTCCTCTTCAGAGGTAGAAAGGGCATTAGCAATGATCTAAACCAGTGGTTTTCTACTCTGGCTGAGTATTAGAATCATCTGGAAAAGTTTAAAAATATTCCTGCCTTGGCCCACCAACAGAATTCATATTTAACTGGTCTGGGTGAGGCCTAAGCTCCCTGGTGATTCTAATGCGTAGCCAGTGGTTAGGCCAGTGAATTCTGAGACAGCCCATATATTTTGCATTTGAGGAAACCAAGCACCATTGAAGGGAATTATGCTCTAACCTGTGATGTTAGAAACTCTGACATATAAGAAATCACAATTCCTCCCTTTGCATTAGAGTGTCCTAACCTACACTTTCTTTTACATTAAAATTCATCTAAGAAAATATATCAGGAAAAAACTCAAAACTCAAAATCAATGACATCAAGTCAGAAATAAGAATTATCTTCACTTGTGAGAATCTAACCTTCAGGTTCAAATTGTTTTCCTTCAGTCCTCTGTCCATTCCATCATCCAACCCGTTGGTGCCTTTGTAAGCTTTGCAAGAGCAAGTCCTGGGTCTGTCTTGTTCAACACTGTAGTCCTAGCCCTGAGTCCTATGTTTGGCTTATGGGAATTCCTCAATAAATATTTGCTAGACTAAATAAATAAAACTAGGGTGACTTGGTTCATGCACTCCTTTCTCCCAGACCAAATCCTCAATTCCTCCTCCCTGAGAAACTGTACAGTCTTTTTGCTGATTCTTGTTTTTTTCTAATTTCCTAGCCTTTTTGCTAATATCTCAGCCTTCATTCTCTCCCAACTACTACATTCTGCATGTTACTTTCAGACTAAATTGCCTAAAACATGGCCTTCATCATTTCATTCCCCTGTCCCAAAACACACATCTCCACTTCCGTTTCTTCCATACTTTCACTCCACCCTAATTATCCAAACTTTTCCCAATTGTTCCCATTCATGCCATGTCCACAGCTCCATTTCCTTCTGCTCATTCATACTTTAATGCCCTCAAGTAATGGAACAAACAAAGGCCATGGAATCAGACTGATAGTAATGGTTTAGATTCCACCTCAGCTATTGAATCACTCTGAGCCTCAAATTACCTCATCCATAAAAATACAATAAATATAATATAAACAGAATGTAGCCCTGGATTTATCCTTTTGCTTAAGTCAATTTGGTTTGAGTTTTCTGTAATTTGCCATCTCATGAGTCTTACCTCTAAAAAAAAAAAAAAGGGAAAAGCAGCCAGGAGCTGGTCTGGCACTCACAGGCAGATCAATGTATTCTGTTAAACATAAAACATGTTACAAAACATTAACATCAGCCAAAGTCACTCTGTGACCATGAGAGAATAAGACAAAAATAAGGCAATTTAATAATCATGTCTGAGCACAAATAAAAACAAAAAGACTCTCCGAATCACAAAAATGATCAAAAATCCCCCTCTTTTCTAGTTAATATAAGAGATTTTTGTTACTTTATTGTTACAACTTTAGCCCTAATTTATTCTTCCCATCTCCTAGGTAAGGTTCATAGAGAAACCCAATCACAGAATTATCCCTATGTTCTGAGAGCACCCAACCTTGAGCAAATTCCTTTTGCGTTAAGCCCTCCCTGAATTATCTAACAGAAGCTGCAACCCAATACAATAAGTCTCTCTCAACATCCTTATAACTGAGATGTCTCTCATAGTGTGCTGACTTTTTAATTGCAACATGCCACCAAATCCAACTTGGTTGGACTACAGGTGTGTTTCTAGAAATCTCTAGACCGATGGGCATCAACATTAAATAAAGCGTTTTGAAATGATTATTAATTCAGGCTCTGGAGCCAAACTTCCTGGTTTCACACTCTGGCTTCTGCACTTGCTGATAAATTACTTTAGGTCTCTGTGCCCTGGTTTCTTCATTTATCAAATGGAAGATAGCAGAGTAGCACAGCGGATGTGTACTGGGCCTATATTTATTAAATGGGATAATAAAAGTATCAACTAAATAAGTTATCACAGGTAAAACCTCAATAAATATTAGCTATTCTTTTTATGAGTTCTGGCCAGAGACTCTTAATATGCCAGGTCTTTTCCTGTGGAAGCTCTCCAGGCCAAGTGCTCAAGGGCCTACAAAGAAATGAATTTGAAGGGGAGCAGAATATGCCAGCCCAAAATATGCCACTTTGGCATATTAATTATTTTGCATTAAAGTTGCTGAGAAACAGTCTGTACAAGAAAGATGCTCTGACCTTTGTTCCCCTGAAAACAGGAAATAAATCTCTCATGTGCCTGTACCAGGAGAGTAGAAGGCATCCTTATCACCAGAGACAGGGAATTTAGGGCTAAGAAGTCTGTATAAACAAACTTTGTTACCTCTTCACTAATTTACTACTCTAAGCCCACACCCCTTTGCTTTGTCAACTCTTCACAAATTTATTGTTTCCTTTTCCAAAAACATATAAAAGTTTCTTGCCTTGGTCACTTCTTTGAGTCTCACATTTTTATGGGATTCCTATACATTGCAATTAAATTTGTTTTTTTCTCCTGTTAATCTGTCTTATATTAATTTAATTATTAGACAAAGAACCAGACAAAGAACCTAGAAGGAAAGAAGGGAAAAGATTTTCTCCCCTACAAATTGTATGCAAAATATCGTGTAAATTGGGCGTGTGCACTTTTCTAGGGAGAGATCTAGAGTCCTCATTAAAAGAGTCCATGACCCACTAAAGGTTACAAAGCTTTCCCTGTGCTGACCCCTATTCCGCCCCCCGCTGCACCAACACTAGTCATTTTTGCTCCAATGTTTTCCCCAGAATGACCCCAAACTAACTCTGTACCAGAAGTGCCCTCTCAGCTGAGGGTCAGAGAGAAAAGACATCAACATAAAATCCGTTCTTTCAAAATTTTGAGTTTATCTCATTAGCCTTATTGTTAAATAAGGATAATTCAAAATTATCTGATTTTATTTTTCCAAAATTTATATTAACTTGTCACACCATTTGGAAGGAAAATCTTTCATTCTGGAAATACTTCAGTTGACATTTCTCGGTACTAATATTATTATACACAAACAAGCCATGTCTTTTTTGTTTAAGGTACTCAAATAAGAATTGTTATAACCAAAGGTTGATTTATATTGGAAATATCTCCCTCTTGAGGGCATTATTTTTTATGCATCAATATATTATAAACTTGAGCACTCTGATTATACTGGTGAGTGGAAATGAAGGAAATTAATACAAAGGTCTTGGGAGACAATTTGGCAACATCTATTAACATTTCAAAACCCATGTGCACTAAGACCTATAGGCAAAAATAGTCACGGAAGCACTATGTGGAGTCACAAAAACTGTAAGCCTCCTAGATGTCCAGCACTAGGTGACTAGTTAATTAAAATATGGCAAAGCAAACAATGAAATAACATATAATTATTAAAATTAAGAAAATCCATATGTGCTGACAGGGATTATCTCTAAGACATGCTTGCACATACATATTTGTACATGTATGAAAATACCTACAGAGGAACATCAGTTATTGCCTCTGAGAGAAGAAATGGGTCATGAGGGTTCAGGGAGAAGACATACTTTTCACTGTATACCCTTTTACATATAAACTGATTTTTAAACCATCTAAATGTATTATCTGTAAATCAAAAATCCAATAAGTTAAAAATTTTGTAGTTTTTGAAGTAGAATTTATATACAAAAAGGGCACAAATCGTTGTGTAAAGGACAACAAAATTTTACAAAGTTAACATACCCATATAACAAAAACTCCTATCAATGAAAAAAGCATTACCAGTATATATTTAAAAGAAAATCCCAGACCTTTTACCTGGAATACAATAATTACATCCTTATCTGCGGGGGACATATTTCAAGACCCCCAGTGGATGCCTGAAACCAAGCCAAAATCCTATATGTACTATGTTTTTTCTACACCTACATACACACCTATGATAAAGTTTAATTTATAAATTTGGTACAGTTAGAGATTAACAATAATTAATAATAAAATAGAACAATCATACTAAAATACTATAATAAAAGCTGTATGAATGTAGTCTCTTTCTTAAAATATCTATTGTACTGTACTCATCTTTGTTCTGGCGATAATGTCAGATGATAAAATATGTGATGAGATAAAGTGCGGTGAATGATGTAGGTAGGTACTGTGACATCACATTAGGCTATTATTGACCTGATGATGATACATAACAAGCACTTTATAACCTCTCTTTGGCATATCCAAATTGCCAGCATCACTACTTTTGAGCTTTGGGGCCTTTATTAAGTAAAATAAAGGTTACTTGAACATAAGCACTGCAATACCTGGACAGTCGATCTGAAAACCTAGATGGCTACTAAGGGACAAATGGGCCAGTAGCATATACAGCTTGGATATGATCGACAAAGAGATGTTTCATGTCCTAGGCAGGACGGAGCAAGATTTCTTTATGCTACTCAGAACCGTGTGAAATTTAAAACTTATGAATTGTTTATTTTCCATTTAATATTTTCTGATTGTGGTTGACCGCAGACAACTGAAACTGGAAAGCAAAATTGTGGATAAGGGAGAAGACTGTTGTATTTAAGTATGTATCTCCTGTGAAAGAAATTTAATCTAAAATGGGACCAGAGTGTATGAGATGGAAAATCTTATACATTCACTCTCAGGAAAATGAAACTTAGGAACTGAGAGACTGATTTCCCATAAATGCTTGATTTACAGAAGACAGAAACTTATCTCCTGACTAATAAATATCCACCAATAATCTCTCCCTACTCTCAAGCCAATGAATTTACTGCTTGGACTCTGCCTCGACTTGCCCCACTTTACATTCCTTGTCCATAAATACAGCCCACCCCAAGTCCTCAACAGACTAGCCTGTAGCTTGCTACAGCATGCATTTCTCATACTGCAATTCTTCTGCTATTTCTGAATAAACTCAATTTCTGGTAATTTGAGCTTACCTTAGTTTGCCTCTTTATTTAGGCTGACACTCTTAACAGATAATAACATAACCTAAATACTATTATCATACCCAATAAAATTAACAATAATTAAAAATATTTGATGATTAAATTTTTAAATACCCAGTTCATGTTCAATTTCTTTGCTTATTTTAAAAATGTCTATTTACATTTCATTTGTTTGAATTATGATCCATAAAGGCCTGCAAATTATATTTGATTGATTTTTCTCAAATCTTTTCTGTAACAATCCCATCCCTTTGGATTAATGCTACTTCTTTGTTGTTGAGGAAACTGGTTATCTTGTAGAATTTCTCACATATTGGATATGGTCGATTGAATTCTAGTGCCATTTAACATGTTGTCCATTGCATTTTTTATGTCAGTAGGTAGACCTAGAAACTCAATGTTTCTTGAGTTGGTAAATAAAAGTGCTCTATGATACAGTACGTTTGGGAAATGCTGCATATTTTTGTACACCAATGAACTGAGATTCACAAAAAAAGATCTGAGAAGTGAGAAAATATTTAATTTTGCTTAACCGAATTTCCCCTGGGTTTTGTTGTTGTTGTTGTATATCTATTATATACACATGAACTAGAGTCCTGTTTTACACATACTGATAAACACTGGAGTAGATCTGAATGATCTTCTTTGAATTCTATGATTTTGCATGGTGCAAGACACTGCAGATGCCCATAAAATTTTGATAGGTCAATCAAGCAGATATTTATTGTGTTTTCTATTTAAAGAGTACTGTACTTGAAAACACTATTCCTGTCTCAAGAAATAAGAATGAATTCATGAATCGGCATATGTTCAGGAAGTAAACGCACATGCTCATTTAAAGCCTAAGTTAGCAAAAAATGGGCTGTGTCTGTTGTAGAGTCACGGAGTGAAAGGGCTTGGTGGGGTTCCCAGGGGAAGCTCCAGTGGCCAGGTCGGCTTTGGAGTTCAGCAACAAGAACTGGCAGGAGGTCAGAGCTGAAAAAGACTCCAGAAATCGTCTGGCCTAGTCTCTTCATTTAGAGGACACAAAGCCTGAGAACAGATAAGACACTCAGAATTTAGGACTAAAACTCAGATGTTCCTGCTGCTAAACTTAGTGAGACTCTGGGTAGGTCTTGAATTCAAGATTATTTTTTGATAGGTAAACTGTTATGTTTTCTCTCTGGAAGCTTTTAGGATTTCTCTTTATCCTTTAGGGTTCTGAAATTTCTTCAGGATGTGTCTAAGCATGACTGTTTCATGCATCCTGCCTGGCATACAATAAATACAGTCAGTTTTTTTAATAAGAGGATCCAGGTTTCCTTAGGCCGAGGGAAACTTCTGTTCCTTGCATTTCTGTTTCTGGGTTAGTTGTTTGAATTCGTTCATCTCAATTGTTTTTCTTTGGTGTTGTTTTATTCATTTTGGGGGTGATCCTTGGTTGATCCTTCCACACTTATGAAGTTATGTTAATTACCTGGCTTGAGATTCTTTTGTAGTTATATGGGTTTGTTTACCCAGAAATGCACACAGAGATAACTTTGACCGTGTGGTATTCAGTCTAGCGAGGGAGGAAAACGACTGAACTGAAAATTTGGTTAAAGTGTCAGAATACCTGCAGTGCAGTTTAAGAAAAAAGAAAAGATAGTGGTATTAGTTTGTGTGCCCCTCTCCCAACTTCAGAAGCTGCCTTTGGCTCCTAGGGTTGGGCTGAGAAAAGGGACAGAAAAGTTCTGACTTAAGACCTGCTGTTTGTCACACCTGTCAGAATAGCTAGCAACAAGTGTTGATGAGGATATGGAGAAAAGGGAACACTTGTGCAGTGTTGGTGGAATTGTAAATTGGTGCAGCCACTATGGAAAATAGTATGGAGTTCCTCAAAAAATTAAAAATAGGATCTAGCAATTCCATTTCTGGGGAAAATTCAAATGACTGAAAATTTACAGCTTAATCATAGACAAGGGCTTAATACAGAGGCAGCTTCAAAAAATAAAGACTAAAAGATCAAGAATCCCTTACATATAATAGAGATATAAAGAAAAAGAAATGCAGATGGTCCTTAAGTGATACTTAACCTCACTCACAAGAGAAATGTAAATTAACACTATGTCTCACCTATCAGGTAGACCAAAAAACTCAAAACTAGGCGATACAATCTGTTGGTAAATCTGTGGGAAAATGGACATTTTCATATCCTGTTAGTGGTAAGGTAAAATGATACATTCCCCCGTGGAGGGAAATGGCAATGTATAGTGAAATTATGCATTCCTTTCTCTTTTGACCTAGGAATCTCACTTCTAGGAATCCACTCCAATGATTTAATGGCAAAAATAAGAAAAAGCCTGGGTACAAGGCTTTTAATTCATCACTATTCACTGCAGTAAGTTTGTAACAACTCAAATTGCCCATCAGTAGGGAACTGGTTGGATAAACTACAGTATGTCCACACACAGAAGTGATCAATTGATTCCAGGATACTAAGTGAAAGAAAGTAACATGGAGAAACATGAGTACAGTAAGCTAACACTTAACTAATGGTGCATATCTTTTAAAAACATGAATGATAAACCACAATTTTTTAAATGGCTACCTACAGGAGGAAGCAGAATGGAGGGGACTAATACAGGAACTAGACTTCTTTAAACACAACATAAATTATGTTAAATAGATTTTACTCGTCTCAACTAACCTGCCAATTCCTTGAAGACATGCCTATCTCATTTGGCAGTGTACCCGGGCCCTAGTACATAGTGTTAAATTAATTTAGAATTTTAAACATGTGAACAGCACAGATGTTTTTGAGATTAGTGAAGGAATGAAGCAGTTAGTGTTTCCAACACTTGATCCTCACTCTACATTCTCCACTGGCAATTTTACCTATTCCCACTGTTTATTACTACTTATGTGCCTAAGACTAACATCTTCACCTAGATTCTTTTAGACCTATATATTCAACTTCATGGTTGACATTTTCTGGACCTCAAATTCAGAATGGCCTAAATGAAAAATTTCCCCTACTCTTGCCTTCTTCCATTGTGATCAAACTCAGCAAATGTCATTATCTAGCCAGTTATGTCACTCCTCCTTTACCACTGATGTTCATCACCAAGTCCCATATATATTTTATCCTGAGAAATCTCTAAAATCTACCAACTTGTCCCCATCTCCAACATCTTAGCTTTATCTACCATCAACAGGACACTGCCATAGCCTCCTGCCCCCTTGCAGGCAGTATTTCCCCACTGAAAACCATTTCCACCAGGATTAAAACATGGACTTCTGTATTGCATGGGCTGGTTTCTGTCTACCTTTCAAGATTCTTCTTATAACCACTCCATGCCAGATTCCAGTGTTCTGGGAACTTTACCAAGCTGTTCTCGTCCTGAACACCCGTTTTTTCCCTTTACCCAGGTATTACCTTGCCTGTTCTAGGTCAGCTCAAACACTTCCTCAAAGCCTTCCTTGACCATGTCAAACCTCTCTTCAATTGACTCGTTTTTGATTATTTGGACAGTTTCCTTCACCATATCGTTAACACATCAGGTTGAGTGTTTACTCCATTTATCCACAATGCTCAGCAGAGGAAGCACACAGTAGGATTTGGTAACTTTGGTAGAAAACATGAACAATTCAAAGAATAGGAGAGTTAGGTTAGGAAGTTATTACCAAGTATCTGGGAAAGAACTGAAGAGTTGCTACATTAGGGCAGTATGTTAACAATGGAGAACTCTTAAAAAATAATCAAGAGTTAAAACTCATTTCAAACACTCCCCAAACCAATTCTGTTTGGTTAGAATAATCAAGACCATTTGGCAACATTTCTACTGGTACCAGGGACCATGGCTCATCTAAGCACCCAAGGTATTGACACCACCACTTTGGAAATCAAAGAAATTTATATGGTGCTAGCACCTTCCTCCCATTATTCTCATCTGCTGCAACCTGGATTTTGCCAAACCATTCTGCTTAAAGAACTGTCAAAGGCCAATTTATTTGGGGGAAAAGGTTCATCAATTGAGTTTTAAGTAACAGATAACCTACATTTTTAGAATGATCAGCAAGGATTAAGGAGAAAAGATTCTAATTGTCTGAGTAAATTATAATTTTTCAGACAAGGAATATGTAAAATTTAGTGGGTAAGATAGGAATTCAGATTTGATGGTTTTGGGTTTCTACTGCCTACAAGGAATCTGGTTGGAGATCTCTAAAAGGCAATTAAACCCTGGTTTAGAGCAGTATCATGTTCTTCCAGAGCCTTTATTCTAATTAGAAAGTTAACATCCTCTGAAGCAGAGGGCACGAATGATTCAATACTGAGCACTGCACCTACATGCAAGAACCGTTCTAAGCACTCGACAGCACATTTACTAACTGCACACAAATATCTGAGACTGTCAAAAGTTTTAAATGTTTTATGAGTTATACCCCTAATTGTGCTTCATTACTTCCTATACAATGCTACATATTTTTAACCTGATAACATTTGTAAAAGCAATAAACTTCAGAAATCCTGGAAAAAATTCCATTAGCTATATTTAAATATTGCTTACAGAAACTATCAAGGATAGCCAACATCATGTAAACAGCATACATTTAAATGAGACAGAAGCTTAACGTAGAGTACATTACTTTTTATTCACTGATATACTAAGCCCATCTCTAGATGTTCTCTTGTATGTTTCATTTGGTTTCATAAGCAAAATCCTACAGAGGGCAGCTTTGTCTAGTCCTCAGACTCAGATCCGTCTTCATCTTGACTAATCTGGAAGTAACGAAGTTCGTACGTTTCCTTGTCAGATGCAACCACACGAAGCCAATCACGAAGACTGTTCTTCTTCAGGTATTTCTTGGTAAGATATTTCAAATACCTTTAAAATAAAATCATCAATTTCATTAATATAATACCTACTATGGAAAAGTTTACCATATAGAAGATGTACACTATTATATTAATCTTCTGTGTTCCCAGTTCCCTCCAATACTTTATTTGCATTAACCATTGTATAAGATTGCTAGGGATATAAATAAGGTTGCCTTTCAACCCCAATTAGCATCAGTTTATACCCTATAAAACCCTTATTCTCCCATCTCCCTAAAATAAACTAATATTCTTATATTGGAAGCCAGTATGTAGAAGAGCAGCACAGAGCAGCACCTTCTTCAGTCTGCCAGATTATTTTTTTAAACTAAACAGTTTCATTCTTCAAAAATTTCTTATACTAATATGTCAACATTCCCTATACTATTAACCTCCCCTAACCTCAACCATGTTGGAGCAATAAGCAACTTGTCTACAGCACAGAGCCACTCACAAGTTCAAGATTATCAAGTTTTGCAACTAGCATGTAAAAAGCTTATAAAAAGCTTTCAGCATGGTTTAACTTCATCACTCCAGCCGCTCCCTTCCATTTACACTTTACAGCAATTCCTTACTACCAATCATTCCTCAAGCCTCCCTGCCCTTTGTTAATGCTGCCCCCTCTGCTAGGAATAAATCATTCCACAGGAAACGCTATCTCGGGTTCTCTGCAAATATTTGTGCCCTCCTTATCTCTACTTTCAATACAGCAATCACAGAATTGCTTTTTGTATTTATCTGCACGTCTGTAAGATCCTCAAGGATATCACCTTTCATTTCTGAATCCCTAGTGATTATTTTACATACAATTTGGATTACAGGGCCTATGAGTGACTGGACAAGAGGTCTAGACATAACTTGCCTGTATTCTCCAAATAAATTACTGACAACTAGCCTACGAAAGTGGTATTATTAATAACTTATATAGGCCTTGTAAAGTTCAAAGTACTTTTCAATACATGTCACTGACCTCATCAACATACTATTCTTGCATATAGAGAATAGGATTTAATTTTCTATAAAATACTCAATATCATAATTTCACTAAAACATTATAGAAAACAAATACCAACCTTTTTGAGAACTGTTTCTCAGAAACGACTGTGATTTTATTTTTGACACGTTCAATGTGAACAACATTCCCAAGATTTCCAGTTTTTCCATTGACTTTAACTTTCTCCCGTAGAAACTGTTCCTATTTTAAAACAGAAAAAATGCACAACTAGGGAAGAAAACCCTAGATATTCACTAGGGAAGGTACCCTAGGAATAGAGCTTAGGTTAAAATCAAATATTACATTATTTAATCATTATTAAGAACACTACAATGATAAAAACTGAATAGTGATACTTACAAAATTTCCAGAATCAAAAATTCCATCTTCTACTGGATGAGTAAGGTCCAAACCAAACTTCCAGACTGACCTCTTAGGCTTCTTGACTTTCTGCTACAGAAAGTTAACATAATTATGACTCTCTAAATAAAATCAATTTATTCACTCGATATACAATCTGTAATAGTGCAATGATCATACAATGTACCGAGATTATATACATAATATGGTGCACAATTCTGAAGTTGCTTAAGATCAGATATTCCTTTTAAAAACAAACCAAGCTGTCTGAAGGCAGGATCCTCTTTTACTTGGTTTAAACCAAGTTTTTGTAAAATCTAATGGAAATTTCCCATTCCCGGGTCTCACAAATGCCAAAACTCAAGAAAACTAAGTATATGGTTTTGTTCATCAAGATCCCAAAACAATTTTAAAAACATCAGCTATTTCTTCTTCCAAATGAACCTGTAAACTATTTTTTTGTAAAGAAAATTGTGTTGGAATAATACAAGAAAAGCTTCCAAAGAATCCTATTTTGACAAATGGAAAAGATTACGAGGATCAATCTACATTCTATAGCAAGGTAGAACTAGAAACATCCACCTAGGTTGGGTTGTACCTCTAGACAAGCCCACTTTGTCCAATTTATCGAGAAATGTTTTATGAGCTCCCCTCCACCACTGATGTCCAACTTTAAATGACCAAGTACTTGTTTCTATAGTCAGGTTCCGCTTTACTACTGCTATCCCCATTGTGGCTGGGGAACAGATAGTACACCTAATCCAAACTCAATTACATGCTAGAATAGGATATTCCAACTCAATGTACAGAGAATTCAGCCCCTATGTTGTTATAAGCGAGCAAAAGGAAGGGCGGGGGAACCTTTAGTCTGGTAAAGATTTTTTTAATTTTAAAAATGTAACAAGTTTTCCACACCTAAAATTTTTAGATCGATACCAGGTAATTAGGCTATACAAGTAAAATGGAGCTGTGGCTACTAAAAATATGTATCCACACAATGTAATGAAAACAAACAAATCACTATTTATCAGAGGATGTCATCTCTAAATTATAGCCACCAAAGTGGATATCAAGTACTACCGCCAGTTTGCTTTTAGTTGAGGAACTTGTGTCATCCCCCCAAAAAATTTATCCAAAATTTGGAACTTGTATTAGATTACTATGAGCTGGTTTAACTGGGCAATATAAGCTCTATTGGGGCTTTAATTTAGGAGTTGGAAACACTGCCTTGTGGAACAGATAATCCCACGTGGTTCATGGCCTCCATGGGCATCGCCAGTTCTGTATATAACCCAGCAATTTTATCCTAACACGTTTTTTGGTAAATGTCCGACACACACCTAATTTTCCAAATGCTCTCTGGACCGGTTTTAACATCTTACTGGTTGCATGATCAATAACTTATAATCTTCGAAGCACATTCGTGTGGCTTGTACCTTTACAATAATTCCCTGATGAAGTAATGAAGAAACTGCTTCCCCAACTTAGTTCTAAAGTTCTCTGGAACTTTTGTAATCGGGGCTATCTCGGGAGTGGCGCGCGTCTCGAACCTCCCTCCGCCCAGACCCGACCGATTACCCCCATTTCCTAACTAGAGTAAATAAATACGGTAGCACCAGCATTACCAAGCGCGAGGGATAAAATAAGCCAAGTCTCGTCTGTCCCACCAGCTCCGTTCATCGTCGTGCCTCCTTCCCTACGCCCCGCACGACCACCCTTCCTAAGCCAAGGCCGGGCCCAGCTCCAACTCCACCAGACTGCATGGCAGTCGCCAGAAATTTTGGAAAAACTTAGAGCCGTAACATCTTGGTTGTATTCCTGACCCAGCCTCCATTTCTACCCTCCCTCTATCTCTCAACGAGAAATCCCCAACTCGCCAGATGCGAAAATCATCTACATTGGGGTAAGACACTCCCTGAGAAACTACGCACACTCACCGGCGCCATGTTGAAAGGCGGCCGTGCGATCAGAGAGGAAGCGGCAGCGCACTGGCACGTATTTATATCTAAGCGTGCTGCGTCACGCGTCGAGAACGTAAGATCTTCGCCTAGCGGAAGAGAAAGAACTTGGGGAGGAGCGCGGAGGCCAGTAACCCAGGAAACCGGGGGAGTGTAGGGTCAGCAGGCAGTCAGGTTTTCTGGAAGCGCCCCCTAGCGGCAGTGGTTGAAATGATTCACGGTTTTCCGCTGGTGACGACAAGCGCGCGTTAACTACAGCGGCCCCGCAATTACCCGCACGCAGATACACACACCCGAGGGATGTAGGAATCTTTTACTGATCTTCTGGGTCTTCTTTTCGATCAGGGCAAAGCATTGTCTCAGATCGTTCTGAGATCAACTGTATCTTACTACAATTATAGTCCTTTAGCAAAAAAGTTATTTCGAGATCTGTTTTGTTTATGCCTTATTTTCTAAATGACTGTTGAGGGAAATCAGTGTTTCGGGGAGTCAAAATAAACTAGGTTCTGGGGGAAATAAACCTTTAAAAGAAAACCACGTAGTGCTCATTTGTTCACATGTTGCATATAGTTTATTTTATCATGGTTTTAGAGTTTACCCTAGGACTGACGCCCAACCTAAGTACCTCCCAGTCAAAATTCAACGAATGTTTTCTGAGACCAAACTACTAAAATGTATAATGCACACGAGGGTGGGGTGATTACAGTCTTGACAAAAGGAAAAAAAAATAGGTTTTGAGCTTTGAAAGATTGTAAATTGACGTCATATCATGAAAGTGCCATACCTCTCAGAGTTTTGCAGTATTTTTTTTGTGTGTGTGTGAAACTATGACACTGGGGTGGGGGGCAGAGGTAGCGGGTAGGGGTGGACTTTTGTTTTTAATTTGGAGAGTGACCATAGAAAGTGACAACTATGGATGTCTTTTATGACAGATTAGTAATAGTGAGAACTATGCTTTAAAGAAGCATACATTGTATCTATGAATAGAGGTATGGAATTCCTAGAAATCATTTTCAAGATTTTTTGTTCTTCGCCTCACGAACCACAATAATTTCATTTCTTTTCAAAACATTTAGGGGAAAATAAAGAGCAATTATTTCCTCCTTAAGGGCTGCCCAAGCTGCAGAGTAAAATGATCCTTGTATTGTTGAATATTTTGAAATTAAGTCATTATTTGAGGCTTTTATCATTTTTTTGCTTGTTTTTGGCAGCCTTCCATGTTTTGACCAAAAAACCCTTAAGAACTATTAAGTTATTTGTACAAAGGGGATATTAAAAACAATGTGTATCAAAATAACTAGTAATCCCAAAATAACTAGTTAGAAACTATAATAGAAAAAAAATTTCTCTTAATTAGGAAAAAACTTAAAAATATTAACCATAAATATGCAGATGGCATGATTAAATATTGTAAATAACTCAATTCTTCCCAAATTTTACACAGAGACAGTATATATTAATACAGTGCCTGTTAATGCCCCCACAGATATATATTTTGACAATGATTCTAAAATATATGAAATAGTAAGTGTCTGAAAAGAGCCAAGACAATTTAGAATAATGAGGGAGAAGTTTTCCTTCCAGTTATTCAAATGTAAAATACTGTAATATATGATAAGACATATTTCTAGTGTATTATAAACTTCAGATGTTAGATCTACATGATACTGGAGCCTGAATAGATCAGTAAAATAAAATATAGGACAATATGGCAGATTAAATTCACAGTGGAAGCCCTTCATATGTATGTAGTATTTAAAAAACTAGCTAAAGTATGATTTTATAAATAGTTACTAATGCATGGTTAAGCTGGTAGAAAAGTAAAAGAATTTTTTTAGAGGCAGAAATGACAAGGGCATGTGGATAGGAGTTTGGGTCTAGAATTAGCTCTGCTCAAATAGCATGAAAAAGCTGCAACCTAAAAATGTAGTTTAAAGTGTGCTTGGTTTGATAGTGCCAGGCAGAAGCAAATGCAAATACTCTCTGGAGAGATACACGTTAAATCTAAGCACGAAGAATACCCTGAGATAAACTTGCAGAAAGAAAGCTGACAATTTTTTTAAACCACTAAATAACACAGGGATGAAAATCATAAATTTCATCCATGAGTGAAAATCAACCCCCAAAATCTATAAAATCAGACCCAAATAAGAGACTGTATATATTGGAATTATAAGATACAGAATATAAAATAAGTATCTTTAATATACTTGAAAGTTAAAGTATTTAAAATATGATAAGGGAACCAGGAAAAAAAAAATTGGCCAGGAATTTTTAGAAAGAACAAAATAGAACTTCTAGAAATTAAAAGTATAAAAACTTTAGAGAGAGTGGATGAGTTAAACAGGAGAGTAGACACAGCTGCAGAGAAAATTAGTGAATGGGAAATTACTTAGAATGCAACTTAGAAAAGCAAAGAGATATAAAATATAAAAGGTAGGTTAAGAGACATGAATGACAGAGTAATAATGTCCCAGTTCTGTCAAATAGGAGATCTAGAAGATGTAATAGGGAAACTGGGCGAAAGGCAAAATTTAGAGACATAATGGCTGAATTCTCAGATTCAGGAAGCCCAGTAAAACCAAGGCATGATAATTTAAAAGATATGCATATCTAAACACATTGTAGTGAAATTTCAAAACACAAATGAAACTATTTCAAAAACGTTCAGAGAGAAAAGACAAAATATTTACAAACAGGAGTTGTATTAACAGTCGACTTTGCATTAGCAACAATGGAAGCCAGAAGCAGAGGATTATTATTTTCAAAGTGCTGAGAGAAAATAACTGTCTATCTAGAGCTACAAAGTACAAAACTCTCTCTCGAGTATAAATGCATTTAAGACATTTTTAGAAACAAAATTGAAAGTTTGCTACCAACAAACTCCCGGTAAAGGAATTCTGGAAGATATACTTCAGGAGGAAAGAAAATGATCCTAGAAAGGTCTATATGGCAAAAGAAATAGTGAGCAAAGAAAATGGCTAGCTTGTGAGTAAACCTAAACACATGTGAACTGTACAGAAAAGTAACAATTGTACACCAAAATATGACAAATTATATGAAATAAATGAATTCCTAGAAAAATATCTTAGAACTTACACAAGAACCAGAAAATATGAATAGTCTTATATCTTTTAAATAAATTCAACTTTTAATTAAAACCTTCCCACAAGAAAAACACCCACAAGAAAAACACCAGTGAATTCTACCAAACATTTGAAAAAGAAATAATGCTAATTGTAACAACTGCTTTTTATGCTCTAACTCACATTCTGTCAATTTACCTTTTAATCCAGAAGAGAGGAACATTTATCCAGTTTCCTGTCCTCCATTAGTCAATGGTGGTCCATGGGATGTTAACTCCCTTACATTTCCAGGTTGTACATGTGTAAATTAGAGTTGGCGGGGAGGTTCCCACAAGTCTCCCATGCCCCAAGTTAGAGAAGCCATGGGGTAGAGGTGATATATGTGGGGAGATGCTATTAAGTTATACCTGCCCCAAACTGGCTGCTGTTACCTTCCCCTTTCTCTTGAGTGGACAGTTCATAAGTATATCAATATCACTGCGTGGAAGAGCCCAGCAGGATTAAGCCTCATTTGTCCCCAGAACATTTTTTTGCTTTTGCTCCTCCCAGTTTCACACTTTCCAGTTCTTTTGTTCTGTTACCTGGGATCATTTCCTAAAATAAACCAATGCCTAAGCCAGCAGGCTAAGATACCAATTTTACACAAACTCGTTCAGTCATCAACTTATTTTATGAGGCCAGCATAACCTTGATACTAAAACCTGAAAAGGACATTTTGAGAGAGGAAAAATATAGTTTAATCTCATCCAGGAAAAAAAATATATAAAATATACTATACATAAAAATGTATAATATATGAATAGTATACTTTACATATATATTTATATTTACAGATATATTATTAGAAAACCATATCCAGCATTATGCTATACAGCAAGGTAGGTGATAATGTTAATTTTTGCAATTGATATGTAATCATATATGTACAAAATTTAAAAGAATCTACAGATAAATTATTAGAATGTGATTTTATCAAGATTGCTTGATACAAAGCTCATGTACATAAATCAAATGCATATCTATAAACTAGCAATAAATTAGAAGATAAAGTTAAAGGAGATATTTTCAGTAACAAATATATCAAATACTTAAAGAAAAAAATAATGAAAGATGTAAAAGATCTTTATGCAAAACTATGAAATATAATTGAAAGACATTAAAGAAAACCAATAAGTAGAAAGACATTCAATGTTCATGAATTGGAAGACCCAATATAACAAAGATGCCAATTCTCCCCAAACTGAATTATAGATTCAATGTGATACCAAGCAACAGCTTAATTTCCTCCTTTCCTTTCTTCCTTTCTCTTCCCTTCCCTCCCCTTTTCCTTCCCTTTCTCCTTTTCCTTCCCCTTCCCTCCCCCCTCCCTTCCCCTCCCCTCTCTGCTCCCTTCCCCTTTTCCTCTCCTCTCCTCTCCTCTCCTCTCCTTTCCTTTCCTCTCCTCCCTTCTCTTTTCAAACCAATATGAAAAAGCAGATACCAGAATAGCCAGAATATATTTGAAAAAGGAAAAAATAAAGTGGCAGAATTTGTCCTACGGATTAAGATTTATTTTAATGATTCCACAATTAAGACAGTTGAATATTGTTTCAAGGTTAGACACACACACCAATAGAATAGAGAGCCCAGAAATAGACACACACAAAAGCATTTTTGTCATTTATGGTAAAATTATATTTCAGAACAGAAATATAATTTGTCATAAAGACAGTTCTCACCACCTTATTTTTGTAATTGAAAACATGCAAATCAATGTACACCTGCAGAAACATAAACCTTGTGGTCGACATAAACTTTAAAATCCACACTGATATTTTGTAACAGAAAGATTATAAATATTTTAATGAGTTTGTAATATTCTAATAAACATTTATCTATGTAACTACCAATATGTATTTTGAACCATGAAAAAATACTATGACATTTTTAGTCAAACAAAGGTCTGAACAGAGTTCTCTTTCAAGTTCCATTTGTATTTCATACATTTGGTCTTCCTCCAGCTCTGTATCTGTCTTGAGTTTCTTACAGAATCAAATGGTGTACCTTATCCCTACCTTATCCCTCATCCTTAGTGTTACAGTTTGGAAGGCCTAAGCTCTACTATCGACACAAAAGATCATACTGTAACACAGAAAGTAGACAATGTCTACATCTCTGATATTAACTTATTATGAAACCCCATTTATTTGCTAGAAGCTGATTTATAAAACAGCAATCTGTAAATTTCTCTTTCCAGTCATCAATGTTATCATTTAAGTGTTGTAAAAAAATATATTTTGTATATGTAGAAAATACCATTTCACAGTATTTCTATGGTATTTTTTCTTTCTGTGTCATGTGCTACAAAGTGGAGCATGTTGAGTGTTATGAGGCACTGGACCTCTTCAGAAAAATATGCTTGAATGACATTGCAGCCTGAATGGTCCTATGAAAGAAAACTGCACAGCTTTGACAAAGGATGTGCCACAGCCTTCTGTGCAAACAACACTGAGGCACTGAAGAGAAACATTACTACTGAAGAATATTGCTTTTAATTCCCCCAACCTATCAATGTTCTTCATTACATATTCATAAATGAAATTCAAGAGTACCAGGCAGGGAAATAGGAACTGAAGTCACTGCTGCTTGCCCTTTCTTTACTAATTTGATTAGAGAGCATTAAAATTATGATTAAAAAAAGTATGTTTGTTTCAATGCAACTTTTCTCAGTGTATTTAGGAAAACCTAATTTATTATGTTTTTATTATTTTTAACAAATGTAGTTTCAGAAGTAAGATTTTCTTGTTATACAATGCCACAGGAATTCTGAATAATTGATCAGCCTTTAAAATGAGACAAGCATCTTTTCTCATTGCTTAATTTTATTGTCATTTTTAGCTAAGTCATTCACCTATTGGTGGCCTTTTAGATTATTTCCATTTTTCACTAGTATAAAAAATGCTTTGAGAAACTTTTTAAATTAACAGAATTATTAACTTTGAATGCCAGAAGAAATGCTCATGAAAGGAAATATGGAGAAGCAAAAAAGAATTTGTATAAAATTATCTAAAATTCCACTTGCTTAGAAATTGCTATTTAATTCTTTGAGAGTGTACATATTTGAGAATGTGTGTGTGGTATCCTTTATATTACACAAGTAATTACATCTATAAAATTGAATGGCATTACACAAATTTTAATTTTAAAAAACTATGTTATTTCAAACTCACTGAAAATTATAAAATTAGTCTGAAGAACACATAGACATTTAAATGTCTTTTATCTAGATTTTTACCAACTATTAACATTTTACTCCATTTATCATTTGTTCTTTCTCTCTACAAAGCTTTTTATTGTATCTGGATTTTCAGTCATAGTTGAAAAGAAACCAAGTTATAGAGAAATTCACTTATATTTTCTTTTAGGACTTACAGAGTTTATTGTTCTTATATAGACCTCTGCTTCATTTGGAATTTATTCTTGTGTATGTTGTAATTCTTCTATTTCTACCAAATATATTTTCCCAATTGTTGAACAATTAACCTTTGCCCAGTGGTCTGCAATACCAACTTTATCATATACTACATTTCTATATGTATTTGGGCATAGTTCTGTACTTTCTATTCCATTCCATTGGTCCTTCTATTCATTTGCCACTACCTCACTATATTGATTATAGAGTATTTGTAGTATGTTTCAATTTTTGCTACTGCTAGTCTCCACTCATAGCTCTTTCTTTTCAGTGTTTGCCTAGCTATTCTTTTCATGTTTATATTTCCATATAAACTTTTTAGCAACTTGTTTAACTTCATAAAAAGGTTTGTTGGTATTTTTATTGGGACTGCCTTTTATTGGGACTAATTTTATAAATTAGTAAAACTATCATCTTAATAATGTTGAGCTATCAGCCAAGAATAACAAATGTCTTTCCATTTGTTTAAGTCAACTTTTTGTCTTTCAGGAGTGTTTGTTACTTTTCTTCATATAGGTTTTGAACATTTCTTTATAATTTTATTACATTTTTTCATTGCTACTGTACATGAAGTTTTCCTTCTATTATATCTTCTAGTTGGTTATTTTTGTATATAAAAGCTATTTATTTTTGCATGTTAATCTTATATTCTGCTATCTTGATGAATAATTTTGAGTTAGCTTTATCATTGATTATCTAGGATTTTTGAGGTATATTATCAGGTCACCTGAAAATAGAAGTTTTATTTTTTTCTTTTACTTTTATAGTTCTAATGTGTCTATTTTCTATCATCCAATAGAATTGGCTAATACTTCCAAAACAATGTAATAGTGGTCAAGATAGTGGGCATTCTTGCCTAGTTCTTGACCTTAGTGAGAATGCCTTTAGTGTTTTTCCATGAAGTAAAAGGCTAGCTTTTGGAATTTTACACACACATAGACATTTATGCATGTGTACATATAAGTACACATGCGTGCATCCATATGCACCCATGCACATTATGTATACTGTGCTAACATATATAAACATAAATACATTTATGTTTCACACGTATTCGTGCACTTCTATTTTCTCAAGATATTTTTGATAGATACTGTTTTATCTAAAGTTTTTTCAGTACCTATGGAGAAAATAATATAACCTTTCTCTTTAGACTTACCGATATAGTAAATACTATTGAGAGGTTTCCTAACATATTAATTTATTTCCCATGGGAGTGAGTTATAGTAATAGATTTTCTAATATTTAACTATTCTTGCATTTCTGAATACACTATATATCTATATCTATATCAATATCTATCTCTCTCTCTATATATATACACACATACACACACATTCTCCAAAAGATGTACTTCATTGATTGTACAGCAATTAAAATGAACTAGAGTGTGAAAGAAACTGGACTTTGGGTGGTGAACACACAACAGAATATACAGATGTCAAATGATAATGTACACCTGAAAATTATATGATTGTATTAACCGTTACCCCAATAAACTTAATTTAAAAAAATAAAATAACCAACAAACAATAAAATAGGTATAAGAAAAAAAAATGAACTAGAGTGACAATTTAAGTGAAACTCACACACATAATTGTGAACGAAAAAAGTAGACATACTTTCAGTTAGGTAGGTGAACCTCTATTCTCCCAGCTAGAATCTGTGTTGGAGATCTGATGGCAACTGAAGTTGCCAAGCCTTTTTTGTGCTCTCAAACACTGGGATGGGACATGACATTGTGATAGGACATGTTCATGGGTGTGGCCAAAATTATTTTAACTGGATTCAGAAATAACTCTCAAATTAGACAGCGGATTGATAATAACTTTGTAGGTGGGACCTTTTGAGCCAGCCAATACACACCTAGTGGTTGTAACTGATACTGCTTAGTGTATTGTGGGGATAGATGTTTTAGGTTCTCAGTGGAACACACTTTAGACAGATGGTATGAGTTCTAAATGTGGCAGTTCCACAGGGCACCTTCCATTTGGATAGAATGTTTAATTATGAGGTTGGGGCTGGGGGAGAAGAGACTCAGACAGGCTGACAGGTAACATATAATTAGTCCCTTTTCACTTCCCCTCCTAAGTCTACCTCTGGGAAACAGAGCTATTGGTATTTGCAAATGGCAAAAGAGAGCAAAGCTGAGGGATGGAAGACTCTAACTTGGTGCTTCTTTTACCGCCCAATTATGCTTGCTGGATCTGGAAGCTTATGGTATCAGTAATACTCATCATGGATATAAGGTGACAACTGCTATAGTAGTCTTGGCATGGCTCACATGTCAGGGAGTCACAGAGATGTTCTAGAATGGTACAGTGTAGAAAAGAAACTGCCGAGCCATCTAGGGATGAATCTGTCCAGATGTGTGTTGATTGGACATGGCGAGGAACGGAAAAGGGTGAAGGGTTTGCTTCAGGGACTCATCACACCATTCATATCACTGTGGGAAAAGAATAGCAGCCATGGTAGGGCAGGAACACCTCAGACCCTGGGAGGTCAGGGGTAGGAGAGAGCCCACTAACCTCTTCTGCGTTAATATGTCTGGAAGAATGCAGGAAGAGGATGAAGATGGGAAGATGTTTTTACTCTTGTACTTGTAGAATTTTAAACAATGTGCCTATTTTACATATTTAAGAAGCTATTTTTACTGCTTTAACCCTTCACCCCATTCTCCCAGCCCCGCAACATCCCTCCTCTCTGTCTGGCCAGGAGAGGGAGGGAGCAACTGAGGGGATCATTTTATGAACTATATAGATGTCTAACCAATGTACTGTATACTTGAAACTAATTTAAATTTTTAAAAAGCTATTACAAATTTAAAAATAAAAACATCATTGTACCTAAATTTGGAACTAAAATTTAGAAATTAACATTCCCAGCCATAAAGCTGGGCCACTCTCTAATAAGGACCTAGAATATAAAAACACAATAAAAACAAAAGTTAGACTTTTTAAAAATAGTGATCTACATATAAGGTCATATAATTTTCTAGTATGAAAATGTTT
Organism: Pteropus alecto; assembly: GCF_000325575.1. Taxonomy (NCBI): domain Eukaryota; kingdom Metazoa; phylum Chordata; class Mammalia; order Chiroptera; family Pteropodidae; genus Pteropus; species Pteropus alecto. The sequence continues at coordinate 3,527,556 of NW_006435762.1, forward strand.
TTAGAAATGTATATATACAATAGTGCAAGCTGTTAAATTAACTTTATTTTTAATATAACTGATGAACTTAACAAATACATTTTAATGTAACAAAAAATTACAATTGTTTACTATCTACATTTTAAAGGATTCTAACAAGTATTTTAGTATAGCCAAAGACTTAACATTTGAATTTTTCCCATTTTTGAAATGTAAAATGCACAATACCAATACTACATATCTTACACTTTTAAAGTTTTAGTTAAAACATGAGTCTAAGCAGGTAAAAGAAAGAGTTCTCCTACACCTAAGACAAATAAAATGTATTACTAATAAAGTGCCATTGGATTAGACAATGCTATTCAAACTATTTCCTTTTTGGAGAGGAGGACAAAAGTACATAATAGTCATTTTCATTATTCTAGTGTAGAACTAGTAATTTGCATTAGACGTTGTAACAAGCACAAGTGCTTATTTATCATAGATATTAACCACAATAAAGATTTCATTTCAGGAAAGATCACAACTATGACTCATGACAAGCTGTACAGTAATCACTGAATATAGTTTAGTGTCTAGATTTTCAAAAGTGCAATCTCGAACTAAGATAAATCTAACTCTACCAAAACTAAGAAATAGTTTTAGGGACTTCATATAAATAAAAGAACCTCTTTTTCAATTGTAACATAGTTTTTAACCTGTTTGAAGGAGAGAGGAATAGTGGTAGATGGTAAAATTTTGGCAACAATTATGTTTCTAGCGCGTGAAAGCCTGATAGGCACTGCTATAAGATGCATCTTTCACATAAGGAAAATGTGTTAATTAGATGTATACAGCACTTTTCAGGCACTTGACTTCATTCACTTGGTAGTTAAGTTGATGTTCAGATATTTATTTAATGGAAAAACATTAAATGATATAGTGACTTTGAGCCATGTACCCACAGAACATCTGTGCTCCATAAGTTAAATCCAAATGTTCCCTGCTAAAATCAAATAATGATGCCATATAACCAATTCAGAAGAAAAAAATTTAATAGATTAAAGTTAATACATTGAATTTTCTCAATTTTAAGATTTTCCACAAAAAAGTTTTCTTAAGCCTTGGTTGTCTATTACTTGCCTTAATAACAGGAGGAAAAAGGCTCGAAAACTGTGAAATGTTATGCCTAAATGATATTAGAAAATTTTAAACGGTTGATCAGTTCAAAATAATATACTATTTATGGAAATATGCCTTTCGTTGGCTCTTCTTAAGAGCCGGATTTTCTCATAGTAAGTCTGTTCCTCGTTCATATTATAGAATTCAATATGTAAACATTTTAATATACTCAAAAGAGCATTATAAATTTCGATCTGTTGTCCCTAAATATGTTTGAGTACTACTACATCAGTGTCTGGCTTTGAAACTATCTTTTGGGTCCATGCTAAAGGAATGCTTTCAAATATATCACTGAGGATAGGATTCTAAGATAAGACTATCAAATTCTATTCTAAAATGAAAAAATATGGCAAGATTCCAGTACAGATATTAGTAACGTTCTAATTTTTTTCTTGAATATTCAGTATATAGTTTAAGTATGTTAACATTAAGGATTTTTTTATTTGCATGTAATACAATTTGGGAAAATTCTGCAATATACTTTCAGGCAGTTAGCTTTAAAATAATGAAACTTCAGCTCTTAGCACAAACAGCCCTGAGAACAATGCATTCAAATTACAGCTCAACTAGAAATAATCTAATTGAGAAACTTTAAAGTACAAAAACAAATTCTGGAAAAGTTGTAAATTAAAAAAAAAGTTACCAAGATTTGAGGCACTACCAGACTACAGTACTTTTTTAAGAGTTGGAAAGACTTTGTAAAAAGAACAAACATACAAAGCTATGTGTGCACATGCACACATATTGTGCTCTAATGAAAAACTGTGTCCCCAAATTTCATAGCCTAAACACTTTATTGAAGTATCTACTACTAAAGATATCATGCTCTGGCTGCAGGCAAGTTTTGGTAATTGTTATAAAGCATTGGTACTGAATTTTGCATCATCAATGGAAACGGATTCAAGAGCTTGGTTAGCAACAGTTTCAAGTGACTGACAGCCCTTAGAGGGGAGCATGAAAGAAACATCATAATTATAATTATGACTCAAATGCTAAGTCAAAGTAGCAATGATTTGACTATTTCAGAGGGTATACAACCTTGTAGCAAATAAGGTATAACAAAGTATTTACAGTAGAAATAAAATGGTGTTCTAAAAAGAAACATATTCCACTTGTTAATATTATATAAACTGGTAAAATGCCTGCAGACAAAAATGGTTTATCACTGTATAATCTATCATCATGACAGTCTACATTCTATACATGGTAACCTGTAATACTTAACATTTGCTACAAAAAAGTACAACAAATACTGATAATCAACTATTAACATTTCTAATGTCACAAAAGAATGAAGTCACTTCCATTTTGTGTTAAAAAATGTTTCCCTGCTTCTTTTTAATGTTATAAAGCTTTACTAAATGAAATATTTTGTTCTAGAGAAACATATATTGACTTACATGAAAATAAACAAAGTCCCGTATCTTTAAAATCTATACTTATATGTCAGAGTATTTATACTTCATTATAGTACTTAAAATGAAATATTTATGCATAAATAGGTTTTGCCATTCAAGGTATGAAGATAGAGATGCATTATTATAATTTATATACACTTACCTCGCTATCGAAAATATATTTATGTGAAGTTTGACGAGTTAGGAAGAACAAGGGCATGCTGATCCATAACTAATACTGAACCAGACTACTACCATGGTTAACTGGGGTCATATGTTTGACCAGCAAGCAGCACAGATTGATAACTCTCTGGAATTCCTGTGGGTAACAATGCCAACAAGTAGCAAGTAAGATACACATTACAAAGTACTAAAAAAACTAGAGCAGTATGTAGTAGATACTCAAATGGAATACTGGAAAGAATTTAGCCTAATTCCTAATTGAGCTTTAGATGGGCAAAAGCTAAAATGTTACACTAAAAATTATTAACTACAACCTCAACACTTCTTGTGCTTTAGAATTCTCCTTGCATTTCCTTAAAGTATCTTGCTTTTTGTCCAAGTGGGTTTGCTGAGGCTAACACAAGACTTAAAAGTATGAGCAAATTAAGTAACTAAAACTTTGAGATCTGTTCCTAATGCAATTTCCAGTCACTAATTAGAACAGTTACAACATCTTATATATTTTCCTTTAGATGATAAGAATAGAGGCCTTATATAAGTCAAGGCATGATGGGAGATGTATCATAATCAGTCTTAGAGAATGACGGTATTACTAAAATAGTAATCTTGCTCTAAGTTTCACTCCAGTATAATTATTGTTATTGAGTTGAAGGTCCTCACAAACCCTGTGACAATGTTTAGAATTCTGGAAATGAAGTATATATAATGTAAAAGCCTAAACAGAAATGTAGCAAAATCATCTAAAACACTTTTTAAAATACTTCAGTTTATAGAATTCTTTCCTAGTTATATTTCACATGAGTAACAGAATTAAGTCACATGATAATCAGAAAAGAAATACACATATGTACTTATTAAGTTAAATAATGATTATTACATAAAGTAACTTTTCTTCCATAATTCTAATTCACTTTCATTCCACTTTAGAAAAAAATGTACATAAATTTAACATGTTCCAAATCAATTTGAAGTAAGAATTCCAGTTTTTGTCTTACAAATAAATATTTTGATGTCAAAAAGTCTACTTACAAATGGTTGGAAAGAAGTGACTACTATAAATACCAACTTTTATTGACATAATTTATCAATATAATTGATTAAAAAAATCAACATAATTGACAAAAAGCACTGCATAGTATCCAATAAAGCAGTTCACTCCTTTAAACAGAGAGAATACAAAAGTTAAAAGCAAAAGTACAACTAGAAAGAAACTTTCTATTTTTATGCTGATTACGAAGGCCTTAAATAAAAACCTATAACTTTAATCAACCCCCTTTGCCGCTGTTCCTTGTCTTCTTTATAATGTGACTAATAATCGCCCAACAGTTAATGCCTGTCAACCACAAGCAGGTATGAAAATCACCATACATAAGATTATATTAAGTTGGCCAACAATTTAGCAAAGAAGAGTAGGACTAAGATAATACAGGTGGGTACACATGGCTGCTAAGATAACTGACACTTTTTGATAATATTTTTGTTTAAGGATTTGTGCTTGCCACACACAGGCTGAAACTGTGACAGTTCCAATCCATAATTTACTTACTCTATGATATTAAGTCTGAAGTTAATGCAGAGCAATTCAACTGAAATGTGGTTATTTAAATACCACTAGAGCTACATTGTTTCACTTAAAACCCTGGTTTATTTATCATTTAACTAAAATTCAGGAATGATTTGGTCAAGCTAAAGCTACCTTGTCTATTTCTGGACTCATATGGAAAACCACAGGAGTGTTATAGGAAAAACACCTATAAAATTAAAAAAAAAATTACACATCTTGATATTTTTAAAATTACCAACTGCCTGCAAAACTAACTCAGCACAATTTGATAACAAAAAATAAATGAGGTTGCTTATGAAGGCCATAGCTTTGGTGACAACTTAGGACCAAACTTTAGATCTGCAGTTGATCCAGACCTAAACAGTTTGCTCATGCCTGATGTTCCCATTTTTATTTGCAGGGCTTTATGGCTACAGCATATTCTTCACTCATTGCACACATGACAGACACCTAGAAGGGAAAAATGCAAACAAAAGTTATTCAGAAGGCAATATGCATATAAGATATATTTAATTCATTATATACTGTACATTTGTGGACATGTTATACACTTTGGAAACAGGTATTCCAAGACCAAATAATCTACTTTCTTTATAGTTTCCTAAAGTGAAATTTCTCAAATTGTAGTTTGTAAGACAACTTCCTTGGAATAGAGAGAATAAAAGCTATAAATGTTTCAAACTTATTAGATGTTATATATTCCCATAGCATTCTTTCCTATACTTAAAAGAGTAGCTCAGAAGTTGATCTTCAAAACAATTTGCGGCTGACATTGTCTATGTAGCAAAAATGAACACCTGACAATTTTTTGGTAATGGGTCTCTAAGGATGTCATGGGAAACCTGCCTTATAGAGATCATTTTCAGCATTTCACCAGTATTTAAAAGCTACATTTCATATATGGTATTTTATGCTAACTAGTTTAGGCCAAATTTTTATAAAATGGTTTAAAAAAATCTTCTCATGTGTCTTTACCTGTACGTCTTCACCTGCATTGTATTTTCCTTCTATTTCTTTGCCGAGTTCACCTTCTGGCAGTTTAAGATCCTCGCGAACTTCACCAGTTTCTGTCAGCAGGGAAAGGTAACCATCTTGAATGCATATCAGCTATTAAAAGAAATGATATCATTTGCACTGATTAGATTACACCCACCCCTTTGTAATATTTACATAGTTAAATTGCAATAATCATTAATTAGTATAAGCACACAGTGATACATTAATATATTCTTGGTGCTTAAAAATGCTAAACAAACAAAAGTATAAAATATGTATAGACTAAAAGTGTAAATTCACTCTTCCCTGCATCTCTATCACCCCCCCACTCCAAGTCTCTGCATTATTAAACAGTTTAGGCTTCTTTGTAGTGTATCCTGAAGCATTTACATTTATGTACACACTACAAATATAGTTGTTCTTTAAAAAACAGTATATGTATTTTTCAGCAAGCTGTTTTCACTTAATAACATATCTTAGAAATCTTTCCAAACTGGAAAATATGGACTTATTTTTGTCTCTTCAACCACTTCAAAATTGCATAGATAAACTGTAACTGACTCAACCATTTTCCCATTAAAGGGCATAAAAGTTATTTTTAGTTTTTCACAATCACAAACAATGTGTTTTATAATTTCATTATGAACAAAGTTAAGTGGAAAATTTTTAGTCTCTAACTCACTGCTAACACCACTAGATTTTTTTAAAAAAAGACGAAGGTTAACTTGTTGATGACAAAATGAAACAAAACCTAATCAACCTAATTTGCAAAAGGCGCAGTTTTGATATAATTGATTCTTTTTTGTTATAGGCATGAGGAAAGAGCCAGGCTGCATTAATTTATTCTAAAAGCATGTACACCAGCAGTGTGCCTAGAATTCTAACAGTTTTTATAAAAGGCAATTATCCAGAATACAGATGTTAATGCTGACACACACAAAAGGAGTCAAAAGACATGGCCCCGAACCCCCTTTTACCACTAGGATATAACGCAGGTGCACCATAGCTCTCCTCTATGGCGCAACCAAATCTGGCTCTGGCTTTCTACAGAAACCCCAACTAACATAGGAGATTTTAGTTTTGCACATGTCTAAAATCTGAAAAACAAAAACCATCCTATAAAGCAACCGCAAACACTTTTAATTAATCTTTATCTCTTTCGACTATTTGTGAGGTGGCTGGTAGAGGAGTGGGGGAGCAAAGAGGTTATGTAGAAGTATAATTTTTAAATAAATAACTACAGGCTTTGAGGTGGATCTTTCTGATTTCAACTCTTTTTAGGAGTTCCCTATTGCTTCTCGGCCTTTTGGCTAAGATCAAGTGTAGGAGTTCTCTGAAGTGGAACTTGTCTATTTTAAGAGTTAAAGGTTCACAGTGCCATTAGTGACTGAAACATAAAGCTAAATAGTAATACTAGTATTTTGATGTTTATATAATGGTGGTACATTGTTTTTTGATTTTAAGAATTCATAAAATAAACTGTGGGATGAAATAGAAAGCATTTCAAGTATAAAAATATATAGACATATTATAAAACGTCTTGTAAAATGTATCTGTATGTTGAGTATCTTATTAAAATAAATTGCTTTATGAAATAAAATTAAAATTCCAAAAAAAACTAAGCTATAGAAAAATAAAATTAAATAATAAAAATGAATTATTTGATCTTAAATTATTTATTTAAAAATTTTTAGATATACAGAAAAGTTATAAACATAATGCAACAAAATTCTTATCTTTTACCTGGATCCATCCATTGTTAACATTTAACCACACATGCATTTTTTTCTCTCTGTATATATAAAATATATAAAATACATACCATACACATTCTTATTCTTTTCTTATTTTTACTGACCCACTTGAGAATAAATTTCACACATCATGACTCTTTAGTAATAAATACTTCAGTGTATTTTTCCTAAGAACAAGGACATATCCTTATATAATCAGTTTATTTTTCAAAACCAGGAAATTCAATATTGCTAATACATTATTCAATGTATAGTTCATATTTAAATTTGCCAATCGTCCCAATATTGTCTTTGATAGCATCTTTTTCTTCCCAACTCCAGGATCATATCTTGTATTTGGTTGTCATGTTAATTTAGTCTCTTTTAAACTGAACAGTTCCTCACCCATTGTCTTTCCTGACAGTGACATTTTTGAAGAGTACAGGTTTGCTGCATTATAGAATGTTTCTTATTTTGGGTTTGTCTAATTATTTCCTCATGATTCAGGTAATAAACTTTTGGGAGGGATACTACTAAGTGAGGTGTCCTCTGGGTATCCCACCAAGAGGCAAATGATGTCAATCGTACTATTACTTGTGATGTTAACTTTGATCAGTTGGCTAAGGGAGTTATCTGCCAGATTTATCCACTCTAAAGGTATTATTTTCCCTTCTGTAATTTGCAGTCTTAAAAAAAAAAAAAAAAAAAAGCTAATGGTGTCATTGCTGAATTTTAGGCATTTTTTGTGCAATTGTTTTTCCATCTTCTCTCAAAGCCCTCTCTGGTTCTACAGAGTTGGCAGGAAAGAATGGTGAGGAGACAGTTATAAGTCAATTCTAAATACTTCCTTCTAATCATTACCTTTAAACCAATCTATTCATTTGATAACTTTAAGATGCCTTTGAACTTGTTATTAGCAAGCAGGGAGATGGGAAAGGGCAGGGTCAGAAAACTTATAATAGAGGTGTTTGGCATGCAGGAGTATACTAAGCTGCTGACTGACAAATGAAATTTATATACCCACAAAATACTGGTGCCAGAATGTGGCATCTATTATTTCCTACTAAAATAACCCAATGTATGGTGCTATTTCTCCCATAGGTGTTATTTCTCTCTATAGGGTTCCTTGGAAAAATGAGTAATTCCAGGTCCAGAGAAGAAAGCATACAAGATGAACCAGGAGCCAGCTGTTATCCTAGTAAACATAGCTTAACAAGACCACTAGGCTCACATTACAGGGACTCAGGAGCTAAGCTGAATAAGGTCCTTCTGGCTGAAGATAGAACAATTTGAGAATCAATAAGTTTAGTAACTGCAATGGATTGAAATACAAATACGGTAAAGTTCATAGAGGAAAAAAAACCACTTGATTAGTCATCTTCACTGAATACTAGGGCACCAATTCATTTTGAAAACTAGTAATCAAAAAGAATTAAGCATTTATATTGTCTTTCCTATCATATACTATACCAAAGGGTAAACAAAAAAATTATTGAAGGGAAGTTGCTCTTTATAAAAGTGTTCTGGCTAAAAAAAAAAAAAAAAAAATGAAGAAATGAAGGATTATTTTGTCTCCCCTAATAAATTAATGGGTTGAGGCAATTATATATCTACTAACATCACAAAAAGATAAACAATCAGACTTATTTACCTGATGGTTGTACAGAACATCACCTATGGAGTAGTTTGTATTACAGAAAGAAGAGGAAGAAAATAAAAATCTAAACTGAATCTGATCAAGCCTCTACATATAATTATCAATTTCCAGGAAACATATGAGACAGAGGAACATGTTAAACAATAAGGAAATGCAATTAGCAAAATACAGAATGTGAGAAAGTCTACAGAACAAATGATGTAGGTTTTTTTTTATCAAAAAATTGAAAGAGGAGAGGGGGAGGAAGAGAGAGAACTCTAGTGCATGAGAGAGAGCTATAGATTAAAATAAATTTAAGAGATACACCACTTGGTTTCAATGTGTGAATTTAATTTAGGTCCTGATTTAGATAAATTACAAAACAAAAACAATAACCATCACATCCCAAAAAGCAAAAAAAAAAAAAAAAATGTATACATTTAGAAAATATAAATATTGATTGGCTGATTAGATATTTGAAGGTATTAAGGAATTACTATTTTTTCTGGTGCCACAGTGTGTTTTGATGTTTTAATAGTTCTTATCCTTAGAAATATATGACAAAATATTTTCAGATGAAATGAAAAATGATATAATATCTGATATTAGCTTCAACATAATCAAGAGGTAAGGGGTACAGAAAGAAAAAATAGGTGTGGGGTGTAGATGAAACAAAACTGGCTATATGTTGATAATTGTTAAAGCTAGATGATGGATATATGGGGGTCATTATATTTTGAAAAGTTCCACAATAAAAAGTGAAGAAGAAAAATGCTATGGTGTATAAGAATTCTGTGAAGAGCACTGTAACCGCTAAATGGTTGGAGGCACAAGGAGTTGAAAAAGCAAAGCGTGAACTAAAAGGAAGGATATGGGAAGAGTTAGTGACTACGGATTCTGCCCAGGATGTGATCAGAATTAGAAAGAACACTAAAAATGGGGAATTATAAAGATTTTTTTGCCTGTATTTGAATTATTGGTATACAACAGAAGGCTAGACAAGGCATGTCATCACTACAGGTGCCTTCTGAGCCCTAATTTCTGAATTTAATTTTGTTCCTCATTCTATTTCAAACAACCAGACTTAAGTCCTCTTCCTTTCAATTTCTTCCTTTTCCTCTTCTTCCAGCCTCTCAAGCTGCTTACTTAGAGCTGCTGGTCCCTGGTAGAGACTTAATGCTTGATCATTATTTTAAAACCTAAGCAAATAACACTATCATCAACTGGAAGCATAATCTGACCCACCAAGCCATGAAGTTGGGTATGCACAGCAGCACTCCATCATCAAGTGGAAGTAGCATATACGAGATCAACTCGAGCAGGTCCTAAGGTCACAAACAAGTTGTATAAGAACTTGGCTCAGACTAAGAAAGCACCCTCTTCTGCTACATCAACAACTTCTCCTTCAATTTATACCAATGGCTTTATGGGGAGTTCCCCTATGACCTGCTGACTGAAAAAGACAATTCCTAATGGTTTCTAGATGGTTATGCGTGATTTGATGAAATTATTCAGAGAGGGCCCTGAAAGATAGTGGAGGTGAGAAAAGCTTCATGAACTGGACGTGAAAGAAGAAAGAACCAGAGGTTTGCATTTACACTAATTATGGGCAATGCCTAAGAGTTTGGGTGGAAGGTCCAGGACACTGAAAGAACAAACAGAAAAATTGGTGACAGTAAATGTGGGGAAATGGTAATGTGGAAGGACTCCAAATAGTTAGAGAATGTGCCCATATGAATACCAAAGGGTATCTGTTACAAAGGGAGACAATTAGGTGGACAAGATAATTCTATCTGTGAATGTCTTTCAGTTTCTTTATGTAGTCTTTCCAGTCTTTGCTCAATTGGCTTATGAAGAAAGTAGCCCTGGTGGCATGGACTCAAAGACACAGGCTTGCTCTCACCAAAGCTGATCTGACTACATACACTACCAAGTACCTGATATGGTACCATTCCCCAGGGGTAACAGCAGGCCACCTGGCGACTCTGTATTCCTTCCGTCATGGAAGAGGCAGTGGTTTGCACTCATTCCATTAGATTCTTATTCTAGGTATTCTAGGAATGACTCCCCTGCCTGCAGTGCTTCTGCTAAAATCCCATCTGTGAATTTATAGAATGCCACATTCCTGTCAGTATTGCGCTTGGTATCATTTGACTAAAAACTTCATTTGACGTGCAAAATAAAAGAGAACAGGAGAATGTTCAGAGAATTCAATGGTCTATGCACTCCGTCATTTGAAAACAGTTTGCCTGTGTCAACTGGGCTATTGAAAGTGTCATCTTTGCCATCGGCTGAGTGATATTTTGTGGGTTTGGGTGCTATTTAACAGGTTGCAATATATTTCAATATATGGTACTATTTCTCCCATTGGTATAATATACAGGTCTAGGAACCAAAGGTTGTGGCTCTTCTTACTATTATTCCTAACGATACTGTAGCAAAATACTTGCTTATTGTTCCTGCAATACTGGGATCTGCCAGTTTTGAAATTTTTTATTCTTAAAGAAAGACTTCTTCCACCAGGGAACACAAAGATGCCACAGAACAGGTAAAAATTATAAAAAGACTTTAACCTCAAGGAACTCACAGAATCATTATTTTCTTTGTTGTTGTTCTTTCTTAAGTTGTAACAATAGAATTCAACTCACATATGCCAATATCCAAAAAGCATACCATTTATTTGAAGAATAGACTATGATTTTAATATTCATAGATTTGGCAATTCACCAATCCAAAGGTCCGCAATATGTACTTTAATATATCCTGCAGCAGTTAGTTTTCTTTCTGAAAAATGGTCTTCAAATGACAGATAAAACTTTAGTGAATGCAGAAAAGGCACTTGTGTTGTATATACAGGAACATAGAATCTTCTTAAGAAACTTGATTCAAATGAGTGCCAGAGTCTGAACAAGTGTTTCTATATTTTAAAATTTGGGGATTCCCTACGGTGTCTGGATATATTTGCATTTACACCATCACTGAGCTCCAGACAACCATAACTACTTTGGGGAAAAGTAAAAGAAATTAGCAATTTCAAACCTAGCTGCATCTTGCAATCGAAGTCTGGAGAAAATTTTTCTTTCATTCTGAACTTATTTTAAAATACATAAAGATAAAATTATAAATATTAATGTATTTGTTTTCCTAAATATTTAGTTTTTAATTATTATAATAAATATGTATATAATATATTATATATATAACATATTTCACTCTAGCTGACTGCCAAACTGGCACTTGAAATACTCAATAAAGCAAATACAAAGGACATATAGCTAAATAATAAGTAGGAATTTAATCAAGGCACTTGGGATAGATGAGTGAAGATCTCCACAGCACAATAAATATAATGGGTAAAGCTTGCAGAACAATTTTTTTTTTTTTTATGCCTACAGCACCTGGTCTTCCTAGGTGGTCTTCCATCCAAGTACTAACCAGGCCCGGCCCTGCTTAGCTTCCGAGATCAGACGGGATCGGGCGTGTTCAGGGTGGCATGGCTGTAGACTACTAATTTTTTGAAATGAACAGAAATAAGTACTCTACGGTGACTTGATAATGAAGGGATGTGATCACTGGGTACTTACTCTACAAGGCACTGTTCTAAGTATTAACTATTTAAATCTCACAATGATCCCATGAAAGGTTTATTATTTTTATCTCCATTTTATAAATAAAGAAAGGAGGCAAGAGGTTAGATAACTTGCCAAAAGAGGTCACACAGTTAGTGCTGAAGCAGGGGTTTGGACTCAGATTACCTGGCTTGAGTTATTCTCTTATCCACTCTGCAGTAAAAACTACACACCAAAGACTGAGACAAGAGTGAGGCAACTGAGATACTTGGTCTTGGGTGAAAAATTTAAAATGGCATCAAAAAGAAGTATCAGCCATAAGACAAATATTTTAACTCAATATTTTAAAAGATTAAAAATGTAAAAATTCCATGATGAACAAAATATCAAAATTTTAAATAATGATAGAATCAGAATTACTGATTTTTCCTTTTGCCTTAGGCTCCTATGTGGCTTAGTATTGTTACTGGTCCTACCTTTTTAAAAAAAATTTTGTGCTCTAGACAACAGACTCATTTACCTCATTCCCTTCACTCTAGTCCAGGCCCTGCTACATCTCAAAATAAAACACAAATCGAATTTTTCCTTTATGTTAAATCTTGAGCTCCAATCAATAATTGGCTAATTCAATCACAGTAGTAATTATCTGAACTACTGGTAATATCTGAATTACTGATATCATATTTCTGAAATATTCAAAAGCAAAAGTATTCTATGTTGGCTGCATGTTAATGAATATCATAAATGTTGAATAGTCAAAAAATTCACGTTCAGAATTAAAACAGAAATCCATTTTTGGCAAAAGAAAATTCTATGCTTAGCCTTAGTTGGCTACACTATTCTTACCTCAATGAATAATTACCTATGCATTTAACAAATGTTTATTGAACACCACTATATGTCATGTCTAAATTAGGTGTTTCCAGAATAATGGAATGATTAAGTGGGATATTTACCCAGGAAAAGGGAGAGCAGAAAAAAGCTACTTTTTGGTATATATCTAACTTAGGAGGTAATTTAATCCTCACAATGTCCTCTTTTGTGGATGAAAAGGCTGAGGCTCAGAGAGGTTGTGTAATTTATCTAAGGTCATCCAGCCAGAAAGTAGCAGAACTGAATCCAAACCCAGAAATGCCTGACTATAAACAAACAAACAAACAAACCACTTGCTATTATTATACTAAGACAATTCAAATTTTTACAAAGGCTCGAAAGCAACCTAGAAATCATAAGTGGGGAAGTAAAAATATAAAACTGCTCACTAGATTAAAACCATGTAAAAATATGTTTACATGTGGACAAAGAGTAAAAGAAAGTCATGGGTAATTACAGTTGACAGTAGTATTCTTTAAAAATTATGTCATACAATAAAAGGTATAGAAAGAAATCAATTTAAACTGGATAAAACAAATCTAAGTGTCACACTCGTATTTCTCACTATGTAAAATGAACAGAAAAGAGTACTAGATATGGTATGCTTGACAAAGAAATGGAAGACTTTCAAGAAAGACTTTAGTTATGATTAATCTAAGCTCCCACATCCTATGAGGTCAATGGTTTGGTTACTATCAATACTCAAAACAACAGAATGCTGTCATTAAACATGACCTATCCAAATGTATAATTGGAACTCAAATGTGAAGTTTATACCTATAATTTAACGAAAGGTCACAGCATGGTCATGGAATAGAAATAAAACAATTACATAGTTTTTAAAAATTTTCTTCACCATATTCAGTGACCATGTACTTTACCCTTTATGTTTAAGGCTTTCAACTTATTTATTTAAGAATATCGAATGCTGACTCACATTCATTAATACACAAACTTGGTTGGTGGAACATGAATTCTAATAATTTCTTGAAAGTCTTAAGTCTGATAAGTGAAAAGAAATAAAACATATGAGAGAGAGAGTCATCTAAATTTGAAATATTTTACAACAAAGAGAATAATAATTTAACCAAACATTAAACTTATTCAGTCATAATATGCAGAATATGCAGTCATTTAATCTGAGAAACAAGAAGTGTTAAACTTTTTAAAAATGAAAGAATGTTAAAAAATAGCAAAGTAGAATAATCCTGAATAAGGTACAAATTTTAAATATCACTATTTCTCCAATTTCTAAGATAAGTGGTACCTAATAATTGTAGAAAAATCTACACTACTCCTGGCTTCTGTTGAATTACAACTGATAGTAGAATGTATTTGCACCTTTAAGAAACAAGAAGCACTCTAAAGGAAATTATTACTTACTTGATAATCATTTCTCTTAATATTTGGAACATCCATATTGTGAGTAGAAGGGCAAATATCTTCATATTTTTTGCCCGTGAAAATATCAATTCCAACAAGGTGAACCTAACAGAGAAGGGAGAACAGGAGACCTATTTAATCTTTGCCAAGTATATCACTCATTACATACACAAGAGCACAATACCAACGACGATTATGACAGATTCTTTCTCCCTTCAAGGTCATCTAATCTTACTTTCTTAAAAAAATGTAGTGGGCACAGAATTAAGAAGAATGAACAACTAAACAGTATCACGACATATCAAGATCTAAATCATATACAGCCCAGTAATTCAATTAAGCCAAATAATTCAATTATAAAAGTGAATAAGAAAAATGATGAACTTAGATTTCTTAGAAATACGTTAGAACAGGTTTTCTCATTTGTAAACGAACAGACCTAACTCACTAAGATTCAGGAAAGTTTCGGTTCCCAATTAATGAAACATTATAAGGGCCAAGGAGGAAATGCTACCTTTCAGTATGCAAAGCAATAGCTGATCACTCAGTAATTGTGGGAAGGAAAAAAAAAAGTGCTTATTTCAAAGTTTTAAGTATAGAAATCTCATGTGCTGTAATGTAAAGCAAATGATCAAAATCAACGCAGACGTACCTGGAAGGGCACTTACCTTGGCATGACCATGTTTTCCAGTTTTGGAAGTTGACATCTCCACTATTTTGCATGGTCGTCCTTTGAGCACCACGAAGCCGTTTTTGCGCAGGGCCGAACACTGCATAGGGTAAGTGCTGGAAGCCCCAGCGTCTCCAGTAGTGAAATCAATTTCATCCGCCATGGTGGGCTGAGGAGAGGGTAGCTTTTCCGAGGGAACTACGCGAAAAGTTTGTTTGCTTTTTAACAACGGGCACAAAGATAAAGAAATATCTCATTTCGAACAGGTTACGTGCCAAGCATCATTGATCTATTATTTGTGCATTTATAGAACATCTACCCAAGAACAGTGGGCACTTTCTAACTTTGGCCTCTACAAACTTTTCCATCCTTTGGTGGAGAGGTGGGGAAGGAAGTTGCAGAGAGCTAGCTAGGGGTGAGGGTACCCGCGCCAGCGCAGGGAGCCGCAAATCCCGGCCCCCATCGTCCCACCGCAGAAGCCGGCGACCTTCCCGCACAGCGCCGCGCCGCACCTCCCGGCCCTCTGCCGCCGCCCTGATCCCCATTGCGGGGGACCCAGCCCAGGCCGCACGTCCCCACGAAGGATGGGGATAACAGGACCAGGCCAGCAGCACCTAGCCCTCGCTCACTGGGCGCGCACTACACTCCCCGGACGCGTCGTCGTAGCCCCGGCCTCTCATGCGCCCCCTTATCCTGCCGGCATCCTCAGCCTGGCCCGGCTCCGCATGGGCCTGAGCTCTGGTGGGTCCCGCGCTCGCCTCCGTTTCCCCCATCCATCCTTTCTCCTCCCCTCATTAGGACTCGGCTTCGGCCGCCTTTCCCGGCCCTGCCTCGCTCCAGTCCCAGCCCCACCAGTTTTTCCGCATGTCTTCACCTTTCAGCAAAGAAAGAGCGCCTTTCGCCTGCGCACCCGCTTTGGTCCCCTACAGCAGCGGCGGCGGGGGCGGTGGCGGCCGCGGCAGTTCCAAGAGACGGGGCGGGGCCGCCACACTTTCCACACCCCGGCCTCCCCGCCCTTTCCCGCCCCCACCTCAGCCCCACTTCCGGGATAGGTCTGGAGCGTCACAGGCACCGCCCCCTCGGGCTACCATTGGCTACAAGGTTCCCGAGGCCTCGCCTAGTCACGTGAAGAGCGCCCTGGCTACCCCACGTGCTGCGGATTAGTGCACTTCCGGCGTGAAGAGCTCTTTCTGGAGGCCGAATGGTGAAGGTAAACTCGTCAGCAAGGAAACTTGCTCTCTCAAACTTTTAGGTTCGTTGCGTTCAGATTCCAGTCGAAGTTTATGGGAACCAAGCCACGCGCTCGGTGGCCCCTGCCCTCAGGTGCGTGCCTGTTGTCACGTGCGAGTCGTCAGAACTCCAGAGGCGAGTGAATTCAACCGCGTGGCTGTGGAGGGAACTTTGGGTTCGAACTTCTGGCCCAGCTTGCAGCCTTCTTTGGTGGTCCTATCCACACTTGCTCCTCGAGATAGAGCCCAATACGGTATTTTATTACCCAGCTCTGCACTGTGAGCTCCGCGGAAGACCCAAGCCACCCATGATGAGTTTATGGTAGCGACTGCCACTGGGTGCCCCGCCGGAGTCGGTAGCCCTCTCAGGGTTGAGAACTCAAGAGACGTCGTAGAGCTGAAAAGCAGCGGCGAAATGACCTAACTCACTCTTTGCTCCAGAAGCTATTTTAGAGTTGTGGAGGCGAGCTTATGTCTGACTCCTCCTACATTGTCCAATCTAGAAAGGTGTTCTGTCAGACTCAGGTCTTTTTTCCTCCTGGCATTGGCATTCCATCGAGTTAGAGCTATCTGTGTCCATACCTCATTAGAACGGTTGGATTGTTTTCAAAGTCGACCTGGAGCCAATAGAGACTTGTTGGATTAAGGACCAAGGTTCTTAAAAGAGATGAGCTCCCTCCCCTTTTCATGGTTTCATTTCACAGCCCACCACATTTTCCTACTGTGGAGAGGTGACTTCCACACCCCAGTTTATGTGGCCCTGTGATTTTGTATTGCTGTCTCATGAGTAGTCCCATTTCTCACATTCCTATGTGGCTCTACAGTTTACGCAATATTTCACACATGTTGTGTAATTTAACCTTTACATCAAGCAAGTGAACTCCCATAAACAGCTCAGTCTCTAATATAGAAAGAGCCAGATTAAAATCCCAGTTCATGAGCCCACTCTGCTTTTCTTTACATCACCTAACCTTTCCATGTCATTAGAATGGTTGCTAATATTTAAAGAATATTTATGTAAGCAGATAGTGAATTAATGTTTCATGTGCATTATTTAATCTTGACTGTTACTGTTTTAACCTCAAATTTATTGTTATAACTTATACAAAGTAAAATTTACCTTTTTTAGTTATATGAATTTTGAAGAATGTAGGCAGTTATGTAACTACCACTATAATCAAAATATAGACTGTTTCTTCATTTCAAAAGTTTTCTCCTGACTTTTTGTGGTCAGTCCCCTCCCCCCCAGGCAGCCCCTGACAATCATTAACAACGATTCTTTTACCTACATTTTCAGTTGTGGAAAATGGCAGAGAAAAGTAATTTGTCCAGAATCACATAGCTAGCAAGTCAGAAGGCCAAGATTGAATTCTAAGCAGTTTAGCTTCACAATTATTGCTTTACCTACCACCTTATACTGCATTCACATAAAATTTGGATTTTGAATCAAATGATCCAGCTTCATTCATTTAATAAATACAGTTGATTCTAGTGAAGTCACTGGAACACTAACTCAGTAAACGCTGAATCATTGCTCCTAGGGGAAATACAGAGTTGGGTTCCTGTGAGCCTCTAGTCACGCTTTCATCAACTGAACTATATATAATCTTGTTCTATGTTTAAAGACACCTTATTTAATATATATTGATTCATTAACATTTAACTGACAGTCAACAGCACTACAATACATGCCCAAAGGAGGCTTATCTAATGCATGTATTTTCTCTGTAAAGCACATCACAGCCTTCTTTCTTGTGCTCGAAAACCCTACACAGCACTGTATCACTATTCTCAGGGGCCATTTTAAACAGCCAAGTCACCAAAAAAATTTACAAAAAAAGTGAAAAAGCACTGATAGACAAAAAAAAACTTGTTTACTATTTGCCAGTTGAAAAAAGGCAGAGCATTACCTTGTTTGACCTCAGCCAAGAAAATCTGTGTTAGATAACTCAAATCTTTCACTGTTCTATGCATGTCCACGAATGATTGCAAAGGCATCTTGTATTGATTTTGAGGTTACAGGTAAATTTATCAAGTAAGGAAATTCATAAATATGGAATCCATGAATAATGAGGAATGACTGTTTATTTTAGTACACTTAGTGATGAAATTATTATGTCAACCAGGACAGCCGCTTGTGTCTTAGGTACTTGCAGTCTAGTGCAGGATACAATCTAGCAATTTTAACAGATATAATAAATCCTACTAGAGAAATAATTATAGGATGCTGAAAAATAGGGCTCCTCATTTAGTCTAGGTGTTGTCCAATTGAAATATAGTGCAAGCCACATGTAACTTAGAGTTTTCTTGTAGCTACATTAAAAAAAAATTACTTTCAACTATATTTTATTTAGCTGAATGCATCTAAAATATTATTTCACATGTACCAGTATAAAATTTATTAACAAGGTAATTTTACATTTTTTATACTAAGCCTTCAAAGTCTGGTATAGACATCTCAATTCAGAATAGCCACATTTCAAATGTTCAGTAGGTATGTATGACTGGTGGTTATTATATTGGGCATTACAGGTCTGGAAAATTTTGAGACTGCTTCTCTGGGAGTGATATCCTAATTTGACATCTGAAAAATAAGCAGAAGTTAACACTAAAGAGGGGTTTGGAAAAGGCATTTTAGGCAAAGGGATTGGAGGTAAAAAGACCTATTGGTGACAGAATTGTGGCATCATCTTGGACTGCAAATAGTTTAATGTGACTGGTGCATACTGTTAAAAAAAATGGGTGAATTTGGATTTTATACCAAGAGCAATAGAGAAACATTGAAACAATACATAGAATAAAATGACAGGATATATTTTTTATTTAGATGATCCTGCTTATGATATGGAGCATTTTTTAGAGAGAGAAAATATTGGGAATAGGAAACCAATCAGGAAGAAATAGTTAATGTTGGTCAGCAAAGGTGATGACTGTGAGAACATAGAGAAGATAGATTGAAGAGAATTATAAGGGAAGATGTAAAGACTGTCATAAATTAATGTTGGGGGTCAAGGCATGAGAAGGAAGGAAGAGAAGGAAGGAAGGAAGGAAGGAAGTCACAAGGCATGAAGAAGAAGAAAGCACCAAATTGAAAACTGGAATGGTGGTATCATTCACTGAGATTGAAAATAAAAGAGAAAAAGCAAGTATCCAGGGAAAGTTGAGTTCACTTTTGGTCAAAATGAGTTTGAGGTTATTGTGGGACATATATCTTATTTAAGACATTTATGAATTATCAATGCATAGTTGATGGTTAAAGCTAAACTAAGAAACTCTCTTCAGCTCTAAGAACACAGAGAGACTGAAAGTAAAAGGATGGAGAAAGATATTGCATGCAAATGGAAACCAAAAGAAAGCTTGGGTAGCTATACATACATTAGCCAAAATAGACTTTTAGACAAAGACTGTAATAAGAGACAAAGAATGACAAATAATAACATAGGGGTTAATTCAACAAATGGATATAACATTTGTAAATATTTGTGCACCTAACATAGGAGCATCTAAGTATATAAAGCAAATATTATCAGACCTCAATGATACTACAAAAATACAAAGGATCAGAAAAGACTCTATGAACAATTATACACCAACTAATTGGACAACCTGGAAAGAATGGATAAATTCATAGAAACATTCAACCTACCAAGACAGAATCATAAAGAATAAAAACCTGAGCAGATCAATTACTACTAAGGGGATGGAATCAGTGATTAAAACCTCCCAACAAAGAAAAGTCCAGGACTAGATCGTTTCACTGGTAAATTCTACCAAATATTTAAAGAAGAATTAATACCAATTTTTCTCAAATTTTTCCAAAAAATTGAAGAGGGAGGCTGACTTCTAAACTTATTTTACAAGGCCAACATTACCCTGATACCAAATATCACACAAGGGTACAAGAAAAGAAAATTATAGGTCAATATTTCTGATGAACATAGATGCAAAAATTCTCAATGAAGTATTAGCAAACTAAATTCAATAGTAAATTAAAAGGATCATACACCATGATGGAGTGGAATTTATTCCAGGAATGCAAGAATGGTTCAACATCTGCTAATCAGTCAATGTGATACATCACATTAACAATGAAAGATAAAAATTAAACAATCATCTCAATAGATGCAAAAAAATTTGACAAATTTTAACATTTATCCATGATAAAAACTCTACAAACTATGTATAGAGGGACTATACCTCAATATAATAAAGGCCACATATGACATGCCTACAGCTAACATCACACCGAATAGTGAAAACATAAAAGTTTTTCCTCTAAGATCAGGAATATGACAAGGATGCCCATCCACTCTCATAACTTTATTCAACATAGTTCTGGAAGTCTTAACCAGAAAAATTAGGCAAGAAAAAAGAAATAAGAAGCATCCAAATTAGAAAAGAAGAAATAAAATTGTCTCTATTCGAGATGACATATTACATATAGAAAACCCTAAAGACTCCAAAACCTGTTAGAACTAATAAATAAATTTGCAGGATACAAAATCAATAAGCAAAAGCAGTTGTGCTTCTATACACTAACTATGATCTACCAGAAAGAGAAATTAAGAAAACAGTCCATTTACAATTGCATCAAAAAAGAATAAAATAATTACAAATAAATTTAACCAAGGAGGTAAAAAGACCTATACGCTGAAAATTATAAGACTTTGATGAAAGAAATTGAAGAAGACACAAATAAATGAAAAGATATATCATGCTTATGGACTGGAAGAATTAATATTGTCAAATTGTCCATACTTCCCAAAGCAATCTACAGATTCAATGCAATCTCTATCGAAATTCCAAAGACATTTTTTACACAAATAGAAAATCCCAAAATTTGTATGGAACTACAAAAGACTCTGAATAGCTAAGTAATGAGAAAGAAGAACAAAGCTGGAGGCATCACATTTCCTGATTTCAAATTACATTATGAAGCTATAGTAATCAAAATAGTATGGTATCGACATAAAAACAAACATATAAGTCAATGGACTAGAAAAGGAATCCATAAATAAACCCATGCCTATATGGCCAATTGATTTGCAACAAAGGAGCCAAAAATATACAATGTGGAAAGGATAAATGATATTGGAAAAACTAGATAGCCACATACATAATAATTAAATTGGACCTCTATCTTACACTATACACAAAAATCAACTCAAATGGATTAAAGATTCGAACATAAGACCCCAAACTGGAAAATGCTTAGATAAAAACATAGGGGTTAAGCTCCTTGACATTGGTCTTGGCAATGACTTTTTGGATTTTTCACTAAAAGGCAACAAAAGCAAAAATAAATGAGTAGGACTACATCACCCTAACTAAGCTTCTTCACAACAAAGGAAACCATCAACAAAATGAAAAAGTAACCTATGGAATGGGAGGCAATATTTGCAAGTCATACATCTAATAAGGGGTTAATATCCCAAATTTATAAAGAACTCACTCAATTCAAGAGCAAATAAATAAATAAATAAATAAATCTAATTAAAAAATGGGCAAATGAACGGAATAGACATTTTTTTTTCAAAGAAGACATACAAATGGCCAACAGGTAGTAATCTACAAATGGTCAACGTCATCAGGAAAATCAAAATCAATGAGATGTCACTTCACACCTGTTAGAATGGCTATCATTTAAAAGACAGGTAAGTATTAGGAAGGATGTAGAGAAAAGGGAACACTTGTGCTTTGTTATTAGGAACGTAAATTGGTGTAGCTGCTGTGGAAATTATCATGAAGGTTCTTCAAAAAATTAGAAATAGACATACTGTATAATCCAGTAATCCCACTTTTGGGTATATATCCAGAGGAAATGAAAACAAGATATCAAAGAGATAGCTGCACCTCTATGTTCATTGCAGTATTATTCATATAGTCAAGACATGGAAATAACCTAAGTTTTCCTCAGTAGATAAAGAAGATGTAGTATATACATGCAATGGAATATTATTCAGCCACAGGAAAAAGAAAGAAATCCTGTTATTTGTGACACAAAGATGGACCTTGAGGGTATCATGTTAAATGAAATAAGCCAGATGGAGAAAGACAGATGCTGCATTTAGACTCCGTTATACGTAAAATCTAAAGAAAGGTAAACTCATAGAAATAGAGAATAGAAAATTGCTGCCAGGGGCCAGTGGGCAGGGAAAATAGGAAAAGGTTGGTAAAAGAGTACAAACTCTCAACTATAAGATGAATAAGGTCTAAGAATCTAATGTATAACATGGTGAATATAGTAGATAACACTGTATTGTATAAGAGTATAACTTAAATTTTCACCAGTAAAGATAAATATGCAACATAACGAATGTATTAATTAACTAGATGGGAGGAATTCTTTCACGATGTGTATACATATTTCAAATGATCACAATATACACTTTAATTTCCTTACAATTTTACTTGTCAATTATATCAAAATAAAAAAATGTAAAGTATCTCTTAATAATTTCTTATATTGATTACATGTTGAAATATTTTGGATAGTTAGATTAAAAAATATATTATCAATTTCAAAAGAATCAGATGGGGCAAATAGAAAACAAGTAGCAAAAAGATAGACATAAGTTTAACCATATCAATAATTACATTAATCGTCATCTAGAACATGCTGGAACAATATTCAGAAAACATTTGCTGACCTCAGTGGAATTAATTGGAAATCAATAAGATATATATAGCTATATATATGTACTATAAATATTTAGAAATTAAGACACATTTGTAAATAAACTGTAGGTCAAAATAGAAAAATAACAAAAATGAGAAAATATATAACAAAAATACAATATATTAAAATTTATGGACTATACTTAAAATAGTTTTAGAGGAAAATGATAGCTTTAAACATTTATTTTAGAAAAGGAGAAAAGATTTAAATCAATGGCATAGATTTCTACCTTAAGAAGCTAATGAAAGGACAAAATAAACCTGCAGTAGAGTCTGCAAACTTTTCCTTAAAGGGCCAGATAATAAATATCTTAGGCTTTATGGGTCATATACTCTCTGTCGCTACTACTCAGCTTTTTCATTGTAGCCTGAAAACAGACATAGACAATATGTAAATACATGAGCACAGCTGTTTTCCAGTAAAATATTATTTACAAAACAATAGGTGGCTACATTTGTCTTATAGGTTGTAGTTTGCAAATCTATGATCTACTCACAACATGGATGTTCCAAATATTAAGAGAAATAAGTATCAAGTACTAATTTTCCACTCCTAGGTATATACCCTAAAGAATTAAAAATAAATACCCAAACAAATCGTTATTATGCTATGTAAAAGAAGCCAGACACAAAAAGTCACATATTCTATTATTCCATTTATATGAAATATCCAGATTAAGTAAATCCATAGAGATAAAAGTAGATTAATGGTTGCAAGGGCTAGAAAGAAGAGAGGAATGAGGAAGGATTGCTTAATGGGTATAGAGTTATCTCTTGGGGTGATAAAAATGTTAGAAATAAACAGAGGTAGTTGTTGCATACATTGTGAAACGTACTAAATGCCACTGATCTGTATATACACTTTAAAATGGTAAATTTTGTGTTATAGGAATTTTACATCAATAAAAAATGAATCTTAATCTCTATCTCATATGCGATATAAAAATTGCAAATAGATTATGGACAAAAACATAAAGCATATAGAAGAAAATATAGGAAAATATCTTTGTACCCTGGGAATAGTCAAAGAATTTTTAGACAAGACATAGAAAGCAATAACCACAAAAGAAAAAATATATTTAATAAAAAATTTAAAACTTCATATCAAAATGAATAGTCAAGCTACAGAATGAGATAAAATAATAAAAAATAGATATGTAGCTAAGATATCTTCAATAGGTGAATGGATAAACCAACTGTGTGGTATATTTATATAATGAAATATTACTCAGCAGTAAAAAGAAATGAGCTATTAAGCCATGAGCAAGACATGGACAGACCTTAAATGCATATTGTTAAGTGAAAGAATCAAGTCTGAAAATGATTCCAATTATATGACCTTCTGGAATAGTCAAAACTATAGAGTCAGTAAAAAATCAGTCATTGCCAGGGGTTTGGGGGAAAGTAGGGAGAGTTGAATAATTGAAGACAGGAAATTTTGGGGGGGATTGTGCAACTATTCTGTATGATACTGTAATGGTGGATATATGATATTATGCATTTGTTAAAACCCATATAACTTCAAATCACTAGAATAAAACTTAATGTATGGAATTAAAAGAAATCATTTAGGAG
>NW_006435762.1:3552230-3553720 GCF_000325575.1 Pteropus alecto
GTGTACAGTCATCCCTCAGTATCTGCAGGGCATTGGTTACGGGACACTCCCCTCCCCGTGGATATCAAAATCTATGGATGCTTAATTCCCTTTTATAAAATGGCATCGTGTTATCATATAACCAGTGCACATCCTCTCATATACTTTGACTCATCTCTAGATTACCTAATGCAATGTACTATGTAAATAGTTATACTGTATTGTTTAGGGGTCAACTTGCTGGATTTTTTCCCCCCAAATATTTTAAATCTGCAGTTGGTCGAATCCATGATGCAGAGCCCATGAATATGGAGGGCCAACTGTGTAAGATACTCCCATGAAGGGTGTGGGGAGTAAAGGGGCTGACCTAGGTAACTGTAGAAATGAGTGGAGCCTCTAAGGCTAAAGGTAAAAGGAATTGCAAATAAGCCCTGTACTCTAGTTGATAGAGGTGGTTCTCATGGGGACATGAATTAACAATTCTGATACTGCCATACATGTATTCTTGAACTGAACAATAAAGTCAATGGATGGTGCAGGGTAGTAGCCAGCTTTCTGATGGTTAGAGTGAGAATTCACAGATAACCAAGGGGAGGAGACTGGAATGATCTATGTGGTAATGGATAAGAGTTGGAGACAAGTATGAACTAAGTTTAGCTATACGTGAATACATTAAAAATATTTATAGATATATAGATTATACAGGTTAATATACATGCATGTATTTCCTTGCTCTGTCAGCTGAGAAGACCTAAAAAAAAATGATACCCCAGTAGCAATGAGCAAATCTGGTGATCAGATTTTGGTTTCTAATGTTCTCCTATAAAAAGAACTAGGGTTTCTTGGAAAAATGTCCAATTCTAAAATTAGGGCAGGGAATACAAAAGATAAACTTAGAGCATCTTTTGTAGTTCCAGAATGTAAGAAAGTGCCGAAAGGAAGGAAGGAAGGAAGGAAGGAAGGAAGGGGCAGTTGACACTGGAAAGAAGAAGGAAGGAAGGAAAGAAGGAGAGAAGGAAGGAAGGAGGGAGGGAGGGAGGGAGGGAAGGAAAGAAGGAAGAACGGAGGGGGAGGGAGGGAGGATAGGAAGGAGGGAGGAAGGAAAGAAAGAAAAAGGAAAGGAAAAGAAAAAAGCTTACACTGATGAAGATGTGTCAAAGGGACACAGGAACCAACTGAAAGAGATTCCAATGGCCAAAGCTGGAATACCTTGAGAAACAAAATGAAGTTATATTGTGTGATGACCCAAAGTATAAAATAAATATCGTGAGTACATACAGATATAATCAAATGATTAAATTAATAAGCAAATGGAAATAATAGATGTCAGCAAAGAAGAATTCCAAATAATTTATATAGATATTCCACATTAAGAAAAAAAGAGACAAATGACCCTTACAGAAAAATTTCAAATGATTTATATAGCTATTCTGCACTTGAAAAGGGGAATATAAATCCCCACTGTGTATAGTGACCACTTTCTGAAAAGTACAATATAGAAATGATGGGGG
>NW_006435762.1:3553746-3573443 GCF_000325575.1 Pteropus alecto
AGAAACATAGTAACACACTGAAGCCAGGTGATCAGGATCAATATCAACAATGATAAACCTCATTGCTAATATATACCTTTGATATAATGTGAGGAAAATGGCACTTTACCTCTGTAGTCTTCATCCTCAAAGCTCATATCCCCAGTCTAACCATGAGCAAAACAGACAAATTTCATTAGAGTGATAGCCTACAAAATACTTGACCAGTACTCCTCAAAGATGTAAAGACCATCAAAATAAAGAAGATCTGAGAAATTCACAACCAAGAAGAGCTGAAGGAAGCATGATAAGTAAATGTAATATATATCCTGGATAAGACTCAGGAACAGAAATAAAAATTAGGTTAAAAAAAAAACCAATCTGAATAAACTATGGACTTTAGTAAATAATAATATAACAATATTGGTCCATTAATTATAACAAATGTACTATACTACTGTAAGATGTTAATAATAGGAAAAACTGGGTGAGGGAGAATATGGAAACTCTCTGTAGCATATTCTTAATTTTTCTATAAATCAAAAAAATTTTAAAAAGAAATTCTTAAAATATAGAGGCAAATAACATTCTTATTGATTAAAGGACTCCTACTTCATATAATATAAAAAAGGCAAATGACTTAAACAGATACTTCACAAAGGAAAATATTTGAATGCCCAGTAAGTACATGATGTACTTACTATCACTAGTCATCGGGGACATGCAAAAGTAAAATCACAGTGAAAAATCACGATGGACCCACTAGAATAACTAAATTTTAAAAGGCTGATAATACCAAATGTTGGTCAGGATGCTTAATTCTCATACATTGCTGATAGGATCATAAAATGGTACAACTACTTTAGGGAACGTTTGATGTTTCCTATAAAACAAAATCCCAATTTTAGTATTGATCTCATCTGTTCTTTGTTTTCTCTTTCCTCTTTCTTTGACTTCTCTTGGATTAATCAAGTATTTGTTTTTTATTATCTCATTAATCACTTTCATTGGCTTATTAGCTTTAACTCTTTGTTTTGTTAATTTATAGATTTCTTAAGGATTTATAGTATACATCTTTTACTTTTCAAAGACTTCCTTCAGGTGTGTTACATGTCATGCATAGTATGAGAATCATACTAGTATACTTCCTCTCCCAGCCTTTATGCTATTTTTGCCAAGGATTCTTCTTGTACATATGTTATAAGCAACACAATACATTGTTGTTATTTTTGTTTAACAGTTAATTATCTTTTAAAGAGATTTAAATAATAAGAAAAAGAATTAAATGTATTTATCCAGATAGTTACCATTTCTGTGTTCCTTGTTACTTTGTGTACATTCAGATTTCTATCTGGTACTATTGTTTCTCTGCATAAAGAGCATCCTTTAACATTCCTTGTACACATCTGCAATGACAAATTCTTTTAGTTTTCATATGTTTGAAAACTGTGCTGGCTGGAAAATTACTGCTTGGCTATCGCCCATGGGAACATAGGTTATCACCCATGGGAACATAACATTCTAACAATAAGCTTTCTGCTTTTGTACCCCCGCTTGCACACCTGACCTGTGGGTTGATGGTAGTGAATAGGAGAAAAATAGACCTTTGTGTTTAAGACAGAATGAGGAATGGGATTTAGGGCTTAAAAACCCTGTACCTCTACATTTCGAGGCTGCTTAATTTGGGGTCTGCGTACCCCTGGCAGACCCAGCTGGCTGAGTAAAGAGTGTGTTTCCTATAACTCACTGATTTCTGGTGGTCCATGTGTCTTTCGGGGGCTGGTGACTACAACAAACATCTTTATTTCACTTTCATTTTTTTAAAATTAAGTTTATTGGGGTAACATTGGTTAATATAATTATATAATTTTCAGGTGTACATTATAATTTGACATCTGTATATTCTATTGTGTTTTCTACCCAAAGTCCAGTATCCTTCAGCTGCCATATATTTGATCCCCTTTACCCACTTCACTCTCTCCCGTTCCTATATTTGACCTCCTTTACCCTGTCTACCTCCCCCTCCTTCCCCATCCCCTACCTTCCCTTCATTTTTGAAAGATTTTTTTTTTGCCAGGTGTTTTGGATTGAATTGTATCCTTGTAAAAGATGTGCTGAAGAACCTGACCCCAATACCTGTGACTATGACCTTATTTGGAAATAGGATCTTGACAGATGTAATCAAGTTAAGATGAGATCATATTGATTAGGTGGACCTTAAATCCAATAACTGATAGAGATTTGGAGACAGAGAAACATACACATATATGAAAAACTAACAGTCCTACTTAATGGTGAGATACTGAATGCTTTCTCAAAGATCAAGAACTAGGCAAGGATACTCATTCTCATTACTTCTATTCATTCTAAGGTCTTAGCCATAGCAATAAGGCACGAAAAATCAGTAAAAGGCATAAAGATTAGAAGAGAAGAGAAAATTTGTTTTGTTTTGGCAGGTACATGATTATTTACATAGAAAATCATAAACATACCAGAAGGGAGGGGGAAAGGGGGAGTGGGAAAATAAAAAAAATAAAATGTTAAAGAAAGAAAATCTTAAAGAATCTACAAAATAACTATTAGGGAGCTTTCAGGATACAAAATTAATATTAAAAAAATTGTATTGTTATATGTTACCCTAAACTACTGGAAAATAAAATTAAAAGTTAATTCCACTTACAATAGCATCAAAAACTTATAGTATTTAGAAACAAATTTAATAAAGGCATACAAGACTTTATTGAAAGCTATAAAACACTGAGAGAAATTAAAGAATTATTTTATATGGCTACCATGTTTATGGATTGGAAGACTCGATGTTGTTAAAATGTCAATTCTCCCCAAACAGATTATAGATTCAACACAATCCCAGTCACAATTCCACCATGCTTTAGGTAGAAATTGACAAAATTTCCTAAAATTTATTTGGAAATGCAAAGAACCTAGAATATCCAAAGCATCTTGAAAAAGAACAAAGTTAGAGGATTTAATTACCTAACTTCAAAACTAGTATAAAGCTATAGTAATCAAAATAGTGCGGTACTGGCATAAGAATTGACAAGAAATCAGAGGACAGAATGGAGGGAATTAGACTCAAACTTATACAGACATTTGATTTTCAACAAAGATGCCAAAGTCATCTGAAAATAAAGGAAAATCTTAAATGAAGCTGAATATCTGGATATCTATGTAGAAAAAAATTAATTTTAGTGCCTATTTCATATACACAAATTTATTTTAGATGTATTATAGACTTAAACAAAAAAAGTAAAACTATAAAGTTTTCAAAAGAATATCTGACTTGAGGGTAGGCAAAGGTTTTTTTTGTGCAGGATACAGAAAAGCAATAACCATAAAAGGAAAAAATGGATAAGCCGGACTTATCATAATTAAAAACTACTCAACAAAAGATTCTATTAGGAAAATAAGTAATATAACCATAGAATAGGAGAAAATATTCACAAGACATATAACTGTTAATGAACTCATATCCAGAATACAGAGAGAAGTCCTTTAACTCCATCATAAGAAACACAAACTACCCAATAAACATAGGCAAAAGATTTGGACAAACACTTCACAAAGGAATATATGTAAATGGCTAGTAAGCATATGAGAAACTGGGTGTTAGCTATGCTATTGCTACTGGAATATCTTTGTTTAAATGATTATTAGACAGAACTAAGCAATAATTTTTTCTAAATCGGTTAATATTGATACCTCTAATTCAAATATAACATTTGAATTATAACATTACAGCATTTTTCCACACCTGATTTTATTTTATGTATGTATCCCTTTTCTCTTATAGTGAAATCTTGATTTCTAATTTTATGAATATATTTGCTTATTTGTTTTATTCTACAATTACATAAAAAGTTTCATAATTACAATACCTATATGATTGCCAATAATGTACCAAAGTACATTATTTCTTTCTCAATTCTTTTTTGTCTTTAGAATATATCTCACTAAGGATGTATAGAGTACTTGATTAAAATCTACTTGATCACAATTATTTTCTTTTTTATTATTTTATCAGTTTGATTTATAGTTAGGTTAATTTGTTTCTGTTACTGTTTAATAATAAACGTCAAAAAAAATGATAGAATTAGAAAATCATATTTTGCAATTCCCAATGTAGTAACTGCTTCAAGTAAGGATTATCAGTGTATGTTAAAACCTTTGGGTAAAAGTTTTTGGGTATATTTGGCAGCCAAATATAACCCCACACAACATTAATTACATAGGGCAAATGTTGTGGTCACCACCTTAAGTCATCAAACTTAGCAACAACAATGGTGACAACCTGACATTATGTAACCCGAAATGATGCAAATAAAAACTACACAAAACTGCCTATGAAGTATTCTTGCTAAAATGTTTACTCTGAATCTAATTATGGAAGTAATAATCAGACAAGTACAGAGTGTAAGACATTCTGTAAATTAACTGGCCTGGATGTTTAAAAAAATGGCAATGTCACCGGAAGTGAAAAAAAAAAAGTAGTGAAAATTGTTTTTGGTTAAAAGAAACCTTAGAAACATAACAACCAAAAGCAAAGCTTAAGTCTTGATAAGGTCTTGAATTAGATCTTAGATCTTGGATTAAAAACTACAAAAACATTTTTATGACAATTTGAGAAATTTGAATATATAGCATATTATATGGTGATATAAAAAGTCTTGTTAATTTTTCAGGCAAGGCAACAGTATCATGTTTATGTAGATTTTTTTTTCCTTAGGAAGTTCATGCAGAAAATTCTGGAGTTCAAGTATCCCAGTGTCTACAATTTACTTTCAAGTAGTTTAGCATATATTCATATATAAAAAGAGCTAAAGCCAATGTGGCAAAACACTAACAATTGTTATATACAGAGGATAGTATAGGGGTGTTTATTTTAGTATTCTTTCAACTTTTAGATATGTGTGAATCTATTTCAAAATATTTTTTGAAAGAAAAAGGATGAAATTTGGGACTTTTGGAGGGGCAGTCTGAGTTATTGTCACCAGGTGGTGCTGGTGCTTTTCAAATAAAGCTAACTAAACAAGCGAACAGTCTTTGTTGACAATGGAATATTTATTTAGGAAAAATTTGGGTGTGTAGAGAGGGGAACACAGACTATAAGTCCAGCTTTTTAATTGTGTCAATGTTCACGTGCTTGCATTATTATGTTCTATGTAACTTGAAGAGTTTCGGCGAAAAATTTTCTTTGTCTCATAGTTGGTCTCTTCTCATCTTCCTTTCCCTTCCCAGGCCCTTATTCACTCTCACAGGACTACAGCAGTAATCCCCTACACCAGATGCCACTTTGACCTACACTGCTGACACAGTAACCTTCCTGTAGCATTTTTCTCCCCTTCTTCAGCTCTTTATTTCCCTCCAAACAGTTTCTCTTCCTCAGCAAAGTGTTAGTTTGGTAGAGTTTGCTTCCCCAGTGTATCTCTCACTATTGCCTTGCGTTAGCACTACCAATGAGACACCTTGATTGCTGTCTTTTTTTTTTAATGTCACACACTTTCTTGCCCTTGAGTGTTTTGCTTTGTATGTCTCCATTCTCAAGATGCCTTCTGCTACTGCCAAAGTCTAACCTTATCCTCATCAAAGCCTAGATTAAGAGTAATTTCCGTTATGTAAACTTCCCACCCTATTCAGAAATATTCTTCTTCCCACAGCAATTTGTAATTTTCTTATTGAACTCATCATATTTTGTATTACATGATAATTACATGTGAACACTAAATTGTAAACACTTTCAACATGGGCAGTTTATCTTTATAGTGCCCGCATTGTATTTAGTACTATGTGGCATTCACAAAGTTCAGTAGAATTGAATTTCAGGATTATTCAAAGCTAGTTTAGTAGTGGTGAAGGTGCAGACCAATCACTACCAATTTCCAGCCTAACTTTGGCTTTTCATTTCACAGACACGCAGTGAGGGAGTATAGCAAGAAACCAATTTGGATGAAGAATGTCCATGGCTTGTCGACCCCCACTATCCAAAAAATTAATCAATTTGAAGTAAAATTTCTATTCAGTTTGACACTACATGTCAAAACTCAAACTTCTACATGCCATTTGCTCCATATATTACACTTTTAGGTGTGAATGTGATAAGAATGCTCCAAGATTTGCTTCAAGAATATTTGGAAGGACATGTTTATAAAAGATAAAATTGGATGCAGCCTAACCACCCAACAATGCAGGGTTGGTTAAACAAATTCTAATACACCCATACAATGGATTACTATGGAGCCATTAAAGATAGAAAGTCTCCAATGTATTGTTGAGTAGAAAACAAATTACAAGTGGTTACCAGAGGGTAGTGGGGAGGAGGTAAAGGGAATCAAATATGTGGTGACAGAAAGAATCTAACTATAGAAGATGAACACAGTGTAAACATATATATGCCTTACTGTTAAAGTGTACAGCTGAAACTTATTGGATTTTGTTAACCAATGTCACCATAAAAAGTAAATGTTAATTAATTTAAAAAAAAACAAATTACAGAATAGTGTTGACATTATAATGTCACTTGATTGAAGAAAAAATATATATATTCATAGAAAAAAGACTAAAGGTGATAGTAGAGATATTTCTAGGTTTGGGGATTGAGTGTTTTCAATTTTCTCTGTTGCTATCTTTTTTAAAGTTTTAACAATGAGCAGCTATATTAAGAAAACAATAAGATAAGTTATTTTTAAGAAAAGAGTTGTATCCCAAACATTATTCTATTGTATACATAAAATTCAATAATGCAGGAAGAAATTTCAGGCTCTAATACTAGTCTGTGGGCCTCATGTAGAACCAGGGGATAGGAAAAGTCAAATGACGACATAAGAGAAGACAGTATTGAGGTCTGAAAAGGCGAGGAATCTAGGCAGAAAAAAAAAATGAGTGAGAAGTGCAGTTACCATTCTAAGGAACAGAGGAGACAGGAGTACAAATGGAAGAACTGTAGGAATCAAGCAGGTACCCCAATTATAATGTAGTAGATAACTACATTTAGAAATCTAGGTCTAATATTTAATATTATTATTTACTAGGCAGGTGGTCTTCAGTAAATCATTTGTATTTTCAAGGATCGGAAAATACTTTGGAGGTATTTTTATTCCCATTTTACAAGTGAAGATAGTAGCGCCCAAAAACTATAAACGAAGTCATATATATGTAAGCAAAGGTATCTCATTAGCACTCCTGGCATTTGGGACCAGCTACATCTCTTGTGGAGAGCTGTCCCATAGGAGCAGGTATGTTAATATAGGATAATAAGTGATATATCTCACCAAGGAATGCTCTTTCCTGGCTGGGGACTCTGGAGAACTTCAATATCTATAGCTAGCAAATATATGCTCTAAATCTATGCAAGTCAAGTCAAGCCACCAGCAAACAGAGCACCTCGTGTGAGTGATTTTAAGCCAAATCTTTGTCAGAAAGCAGTTTCTAATATCCTTCCTGATATGTGTAAGAGGGTGAGTCATTGTCACAGACTTGGAGAAAGAGCAAAAAAGGGTAAGGACAGGGAGTTCTGACCCTGGCATAGCTATTTATGGGTAGGGAAGACTCTAAAATGACTCTACAAATCATGGTACCATGTTAAATACCCCCAGATTTGGAGTAGGTGTTGTTTGTATTAATCCCATTTATTTTTTAAAAGAGAACTGTCAGTGATTCTCACTTTTACAGTTTACCTCAAATTTATTCCAATGTAGGGATATGAATTTAGTAAAATGGGAATAAAAATTTAACTTCATATTTACTTATGGATTTCATTTTTGAAAAAAAGGATTTTTTATATGCAATTTAGACATTTTTATATTTTAAAAATTAGAAAACGCAGTAAACAAAAACAACATAGAGTAGAATTTGTATGTAACTTCACCATCCAGATAGATTTAGTGTTCATATTTTGCTGTATATCCTTACAGATTTCTTAAGTCTCTAGTTCTGAACCCAGCCTGCGCATTAGATTCATCTGAATAACTTTTAAAATGTAACCATTACCAGTCTCATCCAAGAATAATTAAAGCAGAATCTCAGGAGTGGAAGGGGTAGAGCCAGGCATAGGCAGAGTTGAGAACTACTGTCTTAAATAAATGGCATATTAGTGCTATTGTCTCTAGCTGAAGCATCTAGGTCACACTAGGCCAAAATAAAATATGCTGGTGCCTATGGCTAAGTGGCATTTTGACTGTAGTTGACATTGGCAACTAGGAAATAAGAGTGGTGGAGAGGCCACCTGGCATGCAGCAATCCTCAGTGGCTTAGCACTGTCCAAGCCACTGTCTGTGGTAAACAGTAATCAGTAATTTTGGGCAGCAGTAGCTGTAGACATTTTGCAAACAGCAGGCTGTCAATCACATACTCAGGAAACTGCCAGTTACTCTATTCTTATTCCAACTTACAAAAAATGCCATAATTTATCTCCAGCATGTCATTTTTGAATACACAAATTAAAATGGCCTGATGAGCTTTCTGAAAGGCTCTCAGATAAGCTAAATGGTGAGAATGTGTAGAGAGAATGCAGATTGTTTTGCTCTGGCCCCAGCATGGCAAGTTCATAATGGGTTCTGGGGAATTTGTGTAAAGGGCCAGGGAGGCAACACACTATAAGATCAGATTGAAAGAAGCATCAGTCATCCAGAAAAGTTTGTCCATCAGCTGTTGCCTGTAGAAGGAGGAGTCGATGGAAGGGAGGCAGGCGGGTGCTCTGTTGGGGCCTCAGGAGCTGCATTTTCCTCAGTGGGGTCTGGCCTCAACTTTGTACAGCCCAGTGATGGGATCTGTCCAATATCAGGTGGAGGATTGGCTCATGGGACAGCTACATATAATAATGCTGATGTATTATTCAGGGGAGGAAAATACTTACTAGTCAGTCACCAGAATAATTTGTGTTTATTACCCAAAAGACTCTTTCTTTCCCTGGAAGGGAAACTAAACGTAGTGAGTAAATATTTACTAAAATGTCAATGTGTCAGATGTTTTGCCTTTTAGTATTTCATTTACAGATGAAGAAACCAAGGCATGGAGAGTATGCCCAAGTTCTCAAAACTGGTCGGTGTGATGAGGGCAAGATTTACAGCTAGGTGTAGAATCGTGCTAGCCTTTCCAGGAGATTGCACAAGTATTTGGAAGGCTGCTCAGGAGACTGAGAAAAGGGAAAGGAATAATCTTGACAGAAATCTCATGAAACGTCTTCTAACAGGGTGAGCCTCTCTGGTGAATGATTTAGGCTGCCTACTATAGTGTCCCTCTTTTTGGAAGTGCAGTAAGTGTATAATACTTAAAATATCTTTCTTTTTACCCTTAACTTGCTAGTCTCACATACAGAAAAGTGAGTGAATTTTAAGTATATGTTTAAGAACTCAATGCACTTTTACAAATGTGTACACTTCATATTGCCATAATGCAGATGAAGTATAGAACATTATAAATAATGCAGTAGCTTCCCTCATGTCCCTTGGTTGAAACCTCACCCCATCCTCCTGACTCCCCCAAAACCCACTATTCTGAATTGTGTCACATAGATTTGTTTTGCGTATTTTAGAGCATCATGTAAATGGATTATACAGTGCGGACTTAAAATTTTTTTTCACCCTGTACTAGTCTGTGGGATTCATCTATATTGCTATATATAGTTTTTAATGTGTATATTTTTTCACATGCTCTAAGATCACTCCTAGCCACAACCTAGTCTCGAGCAGTCAGATAGCACAGACTTATTTGGATTATGCCTATCTGTAGTTGCAGAGGAGTCCTGAAGATAGTCCCTGTACACCCAGAGTGGACTCCACGTATACCTCATATCCACATCTGCTAGATGTCTAGCACCATTTATGAGGGTGGACAATATCTTCAGATGTTTAACTCACCCACTATTTGCTTATTTTTAATGTTATCACTCTCAACAGTGATTTTTTTCGCCAAGTTATTGCCTTTTACCTACCGTAGCTCTCTCTTTTAAAAACTGCTTTGGGGTTTTTGTTTTTTGTAACTGCATGGCCATCTCTCAATAGCAACAATTTCCTTTTTGTTGTTACGGTAGGGGAAAAATTAAGAAGTTGAAATTGTGGCGTAACATTTTCAGAAATTGCAAACTCTGGTGTTATCCAAGGGAAAAAAAAACTGGAGAAAACATTTAGAAATATTATATCTGCCTGGAATTTTTATATATAATTTTCCCCATAAATTATATAGTTCCAGGTCAAGGACCATTACTAACTTACAGCTGTTTACTTTTTTTCATTTCTACAACCAGCACTTGTTACTTGTTTTTCTTTTCAGCAGCACTTGTTATTATGAAGGATTTGTCATTGCTTGCTTGTTTGGTTAGTTGGTTTTAATCACTTAATGAGAGTTAGTGCATTTTTTACAACCAATAGAGGAAGACAAAACCATGAGGAGATTTATGCTAGCACAGTAGCATCTGAACACATTAGTCAAGTTTAGATGATGATGGTTTACTATGCTTTTGTTGTCACTTTGATAAAATATTTCCCAAGAGCTACCCCTTCTCCTTACACATACCTATATACAGTATTTCAACTAAAGAATTGGGAAAAGAGATAACAGAGCACATGGGTAGAAGTTGCACCCATTCCTTTCTAATTATTTTATACAAGCAATTCATTTGTATTTAGTAAAAAAAAATTCCCTTTATTTTTTATTTTCTAAGTGTAATACATGATCATTATAGAAATTTAGAAAATAGAGATTAATATAATGGAAAAAAAACTTCACCTGTAAAAAATAAAGATTCATCTCTGGTTTTACAGCAGAGGAAAACATTATTGCTATTTAGGGGGTATAATATGTCCCTTCTGTAGTGTACTGACTGCTTTATTTGTTTCTCTTTTCATTCTCACATGCACATACACAAAAAACAGCTTACTGGTTAATTTTTTTTTAATGTAATGCCTTGAGAATGTATTTTCATGTCATTAACTATTATTTTTCAGCATCGTTTTTAATAGAAGTCCAGTATTCCACTGGGTGAACAGATCATAATTTCCTTAACTAATCTATTGTTAAATATTTATATTCTTTTATTAGTAAGCAACATGCAATTAGCATAAAAGAATATATATTTTAATGACCCTTAACTTTTAGTATATATGTATATCTGTTCCTTTCTAGGCTTCATTCTAGAATCTAGTGCTGCAGTGAGACTTGCAAAATTTAAATTGCAGAACAATAGGATGTTACCATTGGTTCATGATATCTTTCATTCCTTTATCTAACAAATACTTATTAACTGCCTATGTTTTGCCAGGAACTGTGCTAAGTACTCAGCATACATTCCAAGGAAGTACAGCCTTGTGTGGAAGAAAAACAATAAGCAGTTATAAAATAGTTGGATAGGTGCCATTATAAAGTACAAATATCTAAGGGAGCTCATAAGAGAGGCAACTTTTCTAGACTTTAGAGGACAGATGGTTAAGGGGAAATGTTCATGTCGCGTGAGAATTCTCTGCATTTATCCTCATGGTAGGAAAAGACTTTGGATGTCATTTAGTTCAAACCTCCTTTGCTGCTAGAATTTTCCGTGTCAAGTGGTGATGCAATACACAGAGCTCTGCAGTGTGGGCCGTGAATTTAGACTGCCTGGATTGGAGTTCTGGCTCCACTCATTTACTAATTTATTATCTGCATGTGTGATATTGGACAAGTTGCTTAAAATCCCTGTGCCTGTATCATCTGTAAGGTGGGATAATAATAGTGCCCACATAAAGGTGCTATTCTGATAGAAAATTTATGAAGCTTAAACACTTAAAAAAGTGTCTGACACATAGTATACATGCAATGCATATATACTCAATTCACGCAGCGGTCATATTGATAGGGAATTCGCTGTTAATTGAAGCATTTGGATTGTTAGAAAGTTATTCTTCATAATAGGCTGAAATTGGGTCTTTGTAGCTTTTACCTGGAAAATGTTCACACCCAAAAATGGAAAAAATTTCAGGGAGGCATGTTTTTGGTTCAATTTAATGATGTAGTTTGCAATATTTAGAACTGTCTAAAAGAAATGAACTACCTCAAGAAGGATGATTTACACAAGTTAAAATAACCACATACCTTGTTTGCAGAGTTTCTGGGATAAAATCCAAAATAGCAGATTTCAGAGCTTATCTGTACTACAAGTGGACTCTGAAATGCATCTAGAAAGCACGTGAACACAGATACATTAAACTTTGATTTTGTGCTATAGTGACACTGTTGTTGGCAAACCCAACCAGAAATTACAGATTTGAGTCAGAATACGAGCACCCTTTCTCGCACTGAATTCCACAAAATAAGTAATATTCTGACAACAGTAAGATTAAACTTGGCTCTATTATAGAGAAGTGGGGACCATTCTAGTTTGTCACTCTCGAATCAATCAATATTTGTGATGAAATTTAGGTTATGACATTGGCAATCAAAACCAGCCTTCTACCAGAGACCCCCTCAAAATATATTACCTGCAATGAAGACACATTAAAAATAAGACAAAAAGAATCATGCTACATTTCTTTAAGCTAGTTTTCCAGGCTAATATTTTGCAACTATTCTTTGGAACAGAGTTTAAGTGGGAGTGGATGTGTGTTTATCAGTTGTAAACTGATTTACAGCTCATAAAGCCCTGAGATGGCAGAAAAGAATGAGTACTGCATGAGACACATTGGCGAAGGTGACAGGGATAATCAACAGAGGTCAACAGTCAACTAAGGCAACAAATGGAGCCTTGCAGAAGCTCACCGTGACTGCTGCGGTGGCCATTTGGTAACAGGAGTGGCTGTCCCCTCCTTTCTGCATGGTATTTTCATGTTCTTCAAGATATAATCTGAGTTATATAACTGAGCAGTTTATTCTTTGAGGATATTACTACAGTTGGATTATTCCTAGGGTCAAACTACTATAATTCCTAAGAACTATGTAGAGATTTACATTTGAAAATTAGAAGTGGTATAGTGTAGGATGAACATTACATTATATTGTACTTTTTTTTCCTTTAATCAAATATTTGGGTCTTCACTTTTTGATGGGTTCATCACTTTCGAAGGGGCTTATTTGAACTCAGAACTGGCTTCCTTATCTTCCTCTTGAAAGCATTTCTCTTTTATCAGTGAAGTTCAGCATCATCTACTCAAGCCAGCCAGTTTCAAATCAGAATTTCAAAAAAATGTAGTGTCTCATGATTGGACCTTAAAGGTCCTTAGTCCAGTCATCCCTTTGATACTTAAATCTTTTACTGTCATCTAGTTTGTGATTTCCCAAGTATTTGAGCACTTACCCAATATCAGGCATTGCATCCTACTAAATAATAATTTCTGCCAGATATTGAGTACTTCTGGAAAGAAAGGAGATACAGTCATAACAAGGTGCAGCTTGCCCTAGTGCAAGAGACAGCTAAGGACATTTTAATATGATATAGCTAGTGCTTTGCAGAGGTCGGGGGAAAAAAAATGAAGGGACCCTAGCCCAGAGGAGGCTCCATGAAGGAGAACTGGGCCTGCTTTCTAGAGTAGAAAACATTAGAACCTAGACTTGAAGGATGAATAGGAGTCATCTAGGTGACTGGCAAATCTGTGTTCCAGGCAAGGAAGCTGCAAGGGCAAAATTTCAGAGAGACCATAAGTGTCTCTCTAAATCTTGGTTTCCTCATCTGTAACAGTGTTTACAGGAGTGTCATGAGGAATAAATGAGAGAATATCTTTATAATAGATGTAGTGAGTGCTCACCAAATTATTATGACATCATCATCATCATCATTACTACATCACCATCGTCATTATTATTATAACTCCCTCACTCATCAGTGCAGAGATAACCAAAATAACCATGTAGTGACTAGATGATACCCAAGGCCCACAATTCTTGTCTGATACATATACTAACATATGTATAGTAGCAATGTTGCAGTCTGAAACAATCTCAGAGCCTAATGCTATTAGATACTTGACAATTCCTCTTGCTTGCTAACATTCCATGTTAACTAAGAGCCAGTCCTTAGTTTTGGCTAGCCTTGGGGCCAGGCCAGGTCAATGTGAATCTCCAGGCTGCTCAATAACTCTGTTTCCTCATTGTAAAATAATTTACTACTCTGGTGTTATGACCAGTCTCTTAGTAGTTTTGTAATAACACTCACATAGCACTATGGGCCAGACAAATATTAATGCTATTCAAATATTAACTCATTTAATTACCATAACAACCCTAGAAGGTAGCTACTATTATTATCATAATTTTTTAAATGGGGAAATTGAGGCACAGGGAGGTTAAATAAATCTCAGCAAGTAAAGGATAGAGCCCAGATTCAAACTGAGGTCGTTTGGATCTTGAGTCTCTATTCTTTCCCTCTATATGTACTGCACCCATGAAGCCAGGCAGCTCTAGGACACTATGGGAAAGACTTTCTGAGCCCACAAGGCCAAGGTCAGACCCTTATTATGGTAACTGCAGGAAGATAAACACCACTTTTCTGGGTTTGTCTGGGTGCATTTGGGAGCTGGTTTTTGGAAGTACCCAGATAGCAGACTTACACTTGGAGTTTAGACTTCACAGTCCTTTTTGAACTGACTAAAGAGAGTCATGGGTCGTCTCTTTATTTCAAGATATCAAATGCACTGGCTATTACTGAGATTTCAGCTTGCCCTGCATTGGATCCAAAGTTTGCCCTAATCTAAACCAGAAGGGCCCCCGAGTCTGAAAATAAATCTGAGGCCTATAAAAGAATAGTCCTTCAGCCATATCCTGAATGGGAATTTACATTCCTTAGGTTTAGAAGTCATTATTCCATTCCCATGAAGTATCCATTGTTTGAGTTTTTTTTTTTTTTTCCAAACAAAAACAGCCAGTGGTCCACCACTAAAGTCTCCTAAGAGATCTATATACAGAAGCCATATTCCAGGATAATATACATTGCTCATTCCTGTATAACTTTGACCACATTCCTATGAGACATCCTGGCTTTTCTAAACTAGGTGAACTGTGATTGAATCCAGAGGACTTCTTTTTTTTGCCTTTCTAGCCTAAGGCTGAATCTGAAAATAGATCTTCATTGCTCCTTTTTCAAAGCCCACACTTCATACATGACCTTAGAGGTCTTACCACACTGATGACAAATGGAAGCAAGGATAGGTGAATTGCTAAACCAGAGCAGTCCTGGCTTTATTTCCTCACCTCCAGGCCTCTATGGGCAGAGGCCCTTCTTAAGGCAAGGCTCAGACCTATCCACTCAAAGTCCTAGATGAGAACAAACGAGGGAGGCTAAGAACTGAGAGAAGCTGGAAAGAAGGAGATAACCCTAAAGAACCCTTCCTGCCAAAACAAGGGCTCTTACCTTCTTCTGACCCACTGAAAGCTCCAGCTCCTAAGAACACACCCTCAGAGTGCCCCTTCCAATGCTCCTTAAGGAGAGAATGAGATTGTGTTGAGTTGGAGTGGAGGTAGGAGAGGGTGGAGAGCAGGATGGCACCTTCCTTTCCCTAAACATTGGTTTGTGCAGCAAATGCCTTATAAAAGGAAAATAAAGTCATGGCTTCATCTTAACCCGCCCCTGAAACTCACAGATGAGACAGGATACAGCATATCATGGAGGTGAAGAGCAGGAACTCTGGAGTAAAACTACCTCAGTTGAAATCCTGTTCTACCACTTACTAGTTGAGTGGTCTTCTACAATTTACTTAATCTCCCCAAGCCTCAGTTTTCTAATTTTTAAAATTGTGATCATAATAACAGTAGAGTTTAGAATGGTATAAATGTTGGGGAGCAGTACATATGATGGTGGCACAGATTACACAACTGGGCAAATCCCAGTTACAGTTGGAGATTTCAATACTTCTCTCTCAGTAATCAGAGAACAAGCAAAGGAAAAAATCATCAGTAAGTAAACAGGAGACCTAAACAACAATATCAACCAAATTGATCTTATTGACATTCATAGAACACTCTTCCCGGCAACAGACTATATAACTAGACTCTCCACCGGTTGATCCAATGCCAAAATTATTAGAGGTTTTATTTGTATCAAATTTTTAACTTGACACAAAATGAAATTTTATGTAATTGCAGAAGGAGTGAAACGATGGTTGTTGCTTCACAGTACATATGTAACATCTCACTTTTTTTTTTTTTCATTCTGATAGTTCTATCATATGTACGTGATTTAGTCACCTTCTGCTCTTGGAGAGTGTGCTGTGAGGAACATGTACCTTATTCAATTTCTCTTCTACCACTGCACCTGGAATGTGGACAGGTAATGAGGATGGCAGAAATGGGAAGGAGAATCTAGGGATGAGCATGAATTTCTAAAAATATTTCTATTTTGTTCTTATTTGAAAATAATAATGATGTGAGAGATGAGGATGGATCCTTGGCCATGCTGTCACACTATTATTTGCTGTTATTTTGTTTGACTTTCACTAAACTGTTCTGGTTTCAGAAATCATCATCACCTCTTTCTTATTCCAACAAAGTGGTGTTAGATGATGTAATAGTTAATTGAGTAAGACATCCAAGATTGCTTTTCCTACATACAAAATACACGGTTTAGCACAAATTAAAAATAATAGGACAAAGCAGATTCTATACACAGGGAGATAAAAATTAAAACAAAGCAAAACAACAGTCAGTGAGAAGAGCATGAGATAGAGCAATCTTTACCAAGGTGGATGAATAATTATTCTGATTTCTCCTGGGTTTTGCTTGCCCAAGCCCTCCTGCTGAGATAGATGTGTTTTTGCAAAGCAGAATTAGAGTTGGGTAAATAAGAAGGTTATTCATCTATATCATCCCAGCACCCCATATGTCAGTTTAAGAAAATAAAAATGAAAAGAATTCTTTGAGTTTTTGAAATCAGCACCCAAAATTCTTTTAGAATTAAAAATCAAAGTAGAGACAGCACCAATAATCGGTGTGATGAAACAGAAAAGTCCTGATGATGATCATCTTGGCGCACTAGGAAAGCAACTTCAGGGCTCCCGCTGACAGGACACTTTTCCCAAGTACTATTAATTATAATGCATTATTAGCTAACTGCAGGCAGCAGACATCCTTTGCATATCAACTAAAGTGCAAAAGCCATTTAGCTAGTGAGGCTTGCTCAGTCTTTAAAATTGTCTTAATCATTAGTGAATTAGTTAAACTATAACATTGGAGATAAAAATAATCACCAGTGTCACTTGAGAACAAGCTGAAACCGGAACTGATTGTCAGAGGCTCTGAATACAGATATTCCTGACTGTGCAGATTGATAGGTGACAATCAACTCAGCTCCAGACTGAGCCAGTCTCATCTCTGCCTCCTCGAGGTTACAAAATATCACAAGATTGTTGTTAGGGTGTTGATTTCTGCCTCAGGGTGTGGTACGTGTGTGAAACAGGGAGGGCAGTACCACAGCCTTTACATTTGGCTTTCAGTCACTCAAAAATTGATGTTGCAGTTAGCAGATTTTTTAAACTCTTGTTTTTT
The DNA here is from genome assembly GCF_000325575.1 of Pteropus alecto. Lineage (NCBI taxonomy): Eukaryota > Metazoa > Chordata > Mammalia > Chiroptera > Pteropodidae > Pteropus > Pteropus alecto. Next base: position 3,571,180 of record NW_006435762.1, read on the forward strand.
TCAATGCTCTCTTTTTGAGCAATTTCACAGGTATCAAGTTATACAGGAATGACTCCACTCGGGGAGGTCTGGAAATAATGCTGAAAATCAAGTCTCCTTGACAGTTCTGGAAAGTGTTTTTGAGTGTTAGCTCAGAGACTGTAAAGAGGAGCTCAAAATGTGCTTTAGGATTATCTCTGGATTTCAATGATTGTTATGTGCATTTTCTGCTGCAAATCACCCAGAGTAAACAAAATAAACAAAGCTTAATTGGTTTGGTTTTGATGACTAACCACAGGCAGAAAACATGGGGAAAAAAATCTCAAGTGACCTGAGAAGATAAGAAGTTCATTGCCTTTTATTTTATCCAAAATTTTAAAAAAAAATAAACATTAAATTTACTTTAAAAATTGTATATGCAGCAGAATTCACTTTTTGGTATATAATTCTTAGTTTAGTCGGATATATAATCCAGTAAACCACCACTACAATCAAGATAACAGTTTATGAAGACCTTCTATAAATTGACTCCAACCCCTGGCAAATACTACTACTGTGATTTCCACTTTTATTCTTTTGATTTCTAGATATTGTATCCATAGAATCATAGATTATGTAGACTTTTGAGTCTGGTTTAGATCATTTAGTCTAATACATTTGAGATTCATCTATGTTATTACATTGTTAAATCAATTAAACAAGGAAGCTTTAATGCCTTGGCAACCTATAGAAGCAAACCAAAATCTAAGCCCGTAAATGCCTTGAGGGTAAGAAATAGAAACCCAAGAACAGCCAAGCACAGCCAACCAGGCTTTCCCAAATAAGGCAACACTGAAGCCAATCAAATAATCTCTATAAAAGTCACGCCTCTACTTCCTGTTGGTGGAGCATCTTTAACCACTTCCTGTTTATTACTACCTGATTTGAATTGATTTTTGCTCAAATGAACTCTTAAATTTTTAATATGCCTCAGTTTATCTTATAACATGTTTCAATTGTTCACTCTTATTGCTGAGTAGTAGTCTACAGTTTGTTCATCCATTCATCAGCAAATCCATTTCTCTTCTCACTACCTATTTCTGAAAGAAAGTTAACTTCCCCCACATTTATTTTTATCCTATTATAAATATAATGTACATGCACAATGAAGAAAACTTGGACTGCACACAAACACATACACACTAGCTAAAATCTTAACACCTATGAATAACCACTAACAACTGTTAAGATTATTCTCTCTCTCTCTCCCTTTCTCCCTCTCTCTGTCTTCCCTCTTCTTTTTCCCTTTCAGCCATTTTATTCTCTCAACCTCTCTCATCTATCTAAAATATATTGCATATATAAAATCTCATCCACTTTTTGCTATGTAGCAATTTTTTTCAGTTGATTTAATATTTTAAATAGAATTTTTATTGTTATTTAATAATTTTTTACTTTAATAAAATAATGCATGTCTAGGAGAGAGAAAAAAAATGGTGTAGATGATAGAGGCTCTGTTCATCTCTTTGACGACCAAATCAAAGTTGTGATGGAGCAGCAGCAAGGAAAAATCACCCGAGATTTAGAGGAACAAACCATGTAACTAGGGAGAAGTCCAAGCAAACACCCTGCAACAGCAGAAGGTAGTACAGGGCAATGATGCAGGGCTGCCTGGTCCCAAGTGGCTGAGTGAGATGGGGGCTTCTGCAGCAGCTGACGTCTCTTAAAGGGGCCACATCTGTGAGCAGATTTTCTTTGTGATAGACCTGCTGCTCTGAGCACCAGTGCTGATTTGGCTGCGTGCAGGGGGCACCAGGGACTTTTGGGAGACATTATCGGAGTGAGGGCCGAGGCAAGATTCACTGGGCACAGAGGTGCCGGCGGTATCCATTGTTCCCTATTGAGACCTCCCCGACTACCAGTGTGCCGGACACAGCGCCACCATAGCTGTGATGTCATCAAACTGGATAACAGAGGTCGCTCTGCCCAGAGGATTCCCTGAAACCCTGCCTCCCCCAACTCACGGCCCCACCCAAGGCACATCCAGGTATATCCTCAGCAAGTCAGGTGCTCCTTGATGAGACTCACACTGGAGGAAGCCTTGGTTTCTGGTGTGGCCTTTTGAGGCAACTATAAGCACAGCATCTATGGCTTGCTTGCTGAATCTTAACAGGTGTCCCCGAAGGGGTGGAGACTTGGGCTAAGTTTGACCTGCAGCTGAACCACTCTCAGGACTGTGCCACTGGACACCTACTACACAAATCACACTAATAAGACCGGGAGACTTAGGGGCTTTGCTTAGTACA
>NW_006435762.1:3574116-3580203 GCF_000325575.1 Pteropus alecto
CTTGGCAAAATAGTTGAAGGATGAAAACACAGAATCTACAACCAAGAATAATTTATCCAGCAAAGCTATCATTTAGACTCGAAGGACAGATAAAGAGCTTCCCGGACAAAAATGTGCTAAAAGAATTTATCATCACTAAGCCAATATTACAGGAAATGTTGAAGAGACTTCTTTAAGAAGAGAAAACATGTATCAAAAACAGGAATAAAGAATGGTAACAACTACATTCCTATCAATAAGTACTTTAAATGAAAAAGAATTAAGTGCTCCAACCAAAAGATAGAGTGGTTGAAAGGATAAGAAAACAAGACCCCTACATATGAAAAGGAAGGGGATGGAAAAAGATATTGCTTTGATGGACCTAAAGGTATTTAAGTCAGAGAAAGGTAAACACTATATGATTTCACTTATATATGGAATCTAAGGAATAAAAAGAACAAACTAATCAAAAACAGACTCACAAATATAGTGGACAATTTGATGTCAGACAGAGGGGAAGGGGATTTGGGGGACTGGGAGAATAGGGTGAAGGGCTAAAGAAGTACAAATTAGTAGCTGATGAATGGTCATGGGGATGGGGAGCGCAGCATAGGGAATGCAGTTAGCGTCAATACGTTGGCTAGGTGGAGGGTCAGGGAAGGGAAGGTGCAATTGGGGGGATTGTTTTATGAACCATATAGATGTCTAATCAATGTACTGTGTACTTGATACTAAATAAAAAAATAATTTAAAAAAAATGCATGTCTATAAAGGTCAAATAATAGTATAAAGCCTATATTAAATATTTTTAAAAGAAGTCACAATTTTCTGCCTCATCCCTCCCTACCCAAGGGTCTCCTTATAGGTGAACACTTGAAAAGTTTTTAATAATTTTTTTAAGATTTAATTTTGATATTCTAATTCATGTGCTGTATTGTTTAGGGTCCCCACAGAAACAGATGGTCTAGTGAAAAGGGATGATTAATGAAATCTAAAGAAGAAACGATTTACAAAGGAGTAGGCCAAGTTAAGAGGCCAGCAAAGGATAGTAAAGCACCTGGCACTAGTAGTAGTGAAACTAACAATAGTAGATACCATTACCAACTCTAGGATTAAAAGATGCAAGGTTTAGAGGATCAGTGTACAGAACCCAGAAAAACAGGAGCTGTGGCTTTGGATGGGTGAATACAGTCACTGTCCCGCCTCGGTGGGAAGGTGGAAGGTGAAGGAATCAATAGTCCACTTTCTGCCTCTTCTTGTCCTCCATCCAATCCATCCCATTACGCAAACCCAACTGGAAGCCAAAGACAAAGAGCCCGGATGCTAGAGTCTTAAGAGATCTGCCTTCTGAAACACAGAGCATTGTGGAAAGGGTGAAAATAGATCTGCAGGGCACAGGGAAAATTATCAGCACATTGGCTCATACTTTTATTTTTTGCTTTATAGATTTTGGTTGTTGTGTGTTGACAACTTATTATGATAAAAAATAGTTGAGTCCTTTTTCTCATACTTTCTCACCTTTCCTCTCCACATATCTCACAATATAGTACTATTATAAATTTTATTTGGAAGCAAGAATTGTAACAATATCTAGTGTTTTCCCTAATTGTGTAAATAAGTATTCACTGCAGAGCCACGAAATGTACTATGACATTTCCTTTCTGTGCCACTCCCTACCTTACTCTCTCCCCAGGAATTCACTACTGTCTCATATTTGCATTTGTTTCGTTTTCTCTGTGTTTATCACTATTTCTTTTCTAAATGATCTAAATTATTTTTCACATGGCCAAACATATCAGAGAATCTTTCAGTTCTGTTTTTCCCTGGAACTTTCTTTTCCTTGCTTCAATCTGAATTTGTTGCTTTCTAGGCCCTGACGCTAGCCGCTTATTTATGACTTTTGTTCTGAAACTTATCTTTCTATCTCCCCTTTTGCTGAATTCCATGTCTTCCTCTCTCGGTTTTCTCCTGTTTTGATAGAGTCTACCTTCTACTTGTTTTATGAGAAAAGGTGCAGAAGAGGTAAAATTTGGGGTATGCAAGTCTGGAAATACACCTAATTCTAATTTTACACACAATTGATAAATGTCTGGGGGCAGAATTCTAGGCTGAAAATAATTTTCCTTCAGGATTTTGTAGGCATTGCTTTATGGCCTATTAGCTTTCACGGTTCCTGTTCAGATATCACATGCTGTTATGAATCCTGTTCCTTTGCATGTGGCCTGCCTTTCCTTTCTAGATGCTTTTATATGTACCCCAAATCTTTGGTATTCTGAAGTTTAATGATAAAATTTTGGGTTTTGTTTATTGTGTTTGACATACAATGAACTTTCAAGGTTTTGTTCTTCAGCAAAATTCTAATGTAATACATTTTTGACAATTTCTTTCCCTCTGTTTTGACTTTTCCTCTCTTTTGAAATCCCATTGTTTGGATGCTAGATCTTCTGAGCTGATCCTCTAAGTTTTATTTCCATCACCCCACTCCCCGCCGAAGCATTAAGTTCGTGAAAAATTTATAATAACTGTTTTCAAAGTTGGGAATGTTTTCTCTATTCATGGATAAAAATATGTGCTTTTATGCCCAATAACGTGCCTGTGGTTAGGCATTAAGCCAGTTCTTCTCTCCAACGCCTCTTTCATTATCATCCTTCTCTCACTTTATAAAAGACAGGTATAATTCTCACTCAGTCCTAACTCTCACAATGGTACCTTGCCCTAGACTGTTATACTTTTAGAGATGCCAAACAAAGGGATACTTAGCAATAGTTTTACCATGAAGCCTACCTTAATTAAGGTAGCTTATAAGAAATTGTATATTTTGGCTCGATATTTTGAATTTAGACATTATAGAAGAGGATAATGACCACTTTTGTTTAGCAAACATTACCTAATTGTTTTCAAAGTGAATTCTTCCTGAGGGAAAGACCAGTAAAACTAAAGAAAATAAAACATCTGTTAGAAATGCAGAAGGTAGACTAATAACAGGTATCCATGCCTCATCTACATTTACCTGTGGAAGTAATCCAGACATGAGATGGCTGTCACAGGAATGACTATTAAGTTATGTATTGGAAGTGAAAAATTAAGTCAAATAGAAAGTATGTCTCATTTGGAAAATTAGTTTGACAATGAGGACCAGATTTACCCATTAAGTTACAAAAGACATTTTCTATGAATTAAACAAGCTAACAAGCTAAATCTGAGCTCTAATGGTTTGATATAAATAGAGCATGTGATAAAATAGAATTTTATTATATCTATATGTGAAAAGGCATACAATTAATAATATTTCAATTCTCTTAATCCTTTCTGAGCATATCAATCTGAGGTTAAGCAAGTTGCCTCTAAGTGAAAAATTCCAGAATATAATTAATAGTCTTTTATTAAGTCTTAGTAAAGCCTTTTTGGTATGCTGCCCAGAAACTAAGTGAGGGAATGATTGACTGTAACAACTGGATAACAAATCTTTTCACAATACAGATGTTTTGATTTTAACAAAATTAAAGGGCCCAATTGAGTTATTAGCTGACACATTATTAAAAATTACTTTGATGATTAATTGCTATGTGCTTTTTGACTATAACTTAAAAATAGTGCATGAAATTGAATGACATTAGTCCTTCCATTCCTATCTACTTACCTCTGAAAACAAGATTTTCAATAAGTTCATAATAACAAAAAGTAATAATAGACTTTATATTGAAGGCTGTTTCACTTTAGTAATAAGAAATATCCATCCATTAATATTTAAATTAGTTGAAAAAATGATCCTATGCTTCTCGCTAAGATAAATTTCTAAAATACCTACTTTAAAAACGAACAATTTTATCAGAATTTGTAATTCATCAATTGTGTACTACTCATAATCATAAATGCTAACTCAATCTAAAAAAAAAAAGGTTAAACATTTTGACCTTTGTAGACAAAGGACATTTTTAAAAATTCGAATTCAAATTATAGCTATTTTTGTTGCAGAAACTTATAATAGAATCATCAAAAATATGTTAGGAGATATAAATTTATTACTTTAGGATAAAATTTGTTGAAGGAAATGGAAAGGAAATATGAGAATAGAAAAGATAAATTTCTAATGAGTACATAAATATGTTTATATATTTATATTTTTTTAATGGCTATGGTAACAAATTATTATGGTATTTAAATTCCATTGGATAAATAGAGCCAAGCAGTTTTTAAATTTCAATAACTACTATATTTTGAAAAAAATAATATTTTTGCAGCTATTTAAACATATGATGAAAATTTTAGATTTCAACTTAAAAATTTGATAACCTCTAAGGTAATTTTTTCTAATCTCTCCTTTGTACTTTAACTATGTGTTTTCAAATTTTATCCCCTTTATGAGAATGCTGGTGATTGAGGATAAAGATCATGTTTTCTAAGATTTGTGTCTTATACAAAACTTTAATAAAGTGCCTCATTCATAAGGAGCTCAATTAAATATTTACTAATTAAATTATTTTTACTTTCATCAAATGGAGTCATTCATTCCCCTTCTACTGTTCTTACCTAACCTTCAGGTTAGTATTTTTCTACTACTGACAATCAAAACAACTGCCTAATGGGAATAAATTTTAAAAAGTAAATAATATATTTTCTTTAAAATGAGAGTAGGAAAAATACTGTGAGAAAGAAGTGAGTATATACAGCTACCAATATCAAGTTTCTTAAACATGGCTATTTTCTATATAAAATTTAAAAAACTAAGCGTTTATAAATATATTTACTGTCATGAAACTATAGTGTATATGTACTCTTAACTAAAATCAGTTTCTTTTCATAATGCTTCTTTCTAATGTGTACCCAATTAGAAGGCAGTAAAAACACCAGCAGATGGCTCAGAGTTTACCGCCTCAAGAAAAGGCAATAAACCTTTTCTTCTCAGGTCACTGATAGAGAATTGTAATGAAAAATTATATTTTTTACACTTTACTCAGCACTTCTGCTTAGGACACTGTAAGTACAAGATATTGCCTAACACTGCTTTATTTGCTACATACCCAACAATAAGCTAGCAATACGAAGTAGCTTATGCATGTACACTGGTTTACACAGTTTTGCAATTTTTGAAGATTATCAAGAAGATTTGGTCTTGTCCTGTGGTTATTATCCCATTAAATTACATTTAAATATTATATACAGCAATTTATTTTATATTTAGTATTATCCAAAGAAATAATATTACATATAGACCTCTTAAAAATAACATAACTTAGGAAAAAGCAAATTTAAAAGATACGATAAAAACTCCTCTAACCTACTTGGAAACATCAGGTATGGATTTGGGAATTAAATAGCGTAAAATCTCCCCTGATCTCTTGTTTTTGTGAGATTGTTGCTTAAAGTAAGAGAATATTATCTTGAGTTATAAAACTCCTTTTATTCAAAAGAAAAATTTGGAATTATCTTATATGTGATAATCCTGTATCTTAATAGTATCTTTGTGAATACTAATTCTAGGTAACATTTACTAAGTGCCCACTTTGGACCAGGCACTCTGCTTAGCACTTTACACTTAAACCACAATCTGAGGTAGGTTATATTATTGAGCCCATTTTATAAGAGAAGGCAAAAGACACAGATGGGAACATTTATGCCCTGGTCTTCCTGAACTCCTTATTGGACTATGAACTCCTTGAGGAGGGGGTATTCTCTTGCGGTGTCTCACCGTGACACCTTCCAGTGCTGGTTGTGGAGAGGTAAGAGGAAGGGAGAAAGGTAGAGAAGACTTTTCTTTGCAGTAATGTCATGGCAGTGAGCAACAGCTATGATGTAGCAGATGAGTGTCCAAACCAAGAAATGTAATCGTGCTTCAAACATGTTAACAGAAAAAATCATATTTTAATAACATTTGAGTATATGAAAATGTTTCTGCAAAAATGATAGAGTACTATGAGAAACAAGTGTTCACTCACATCTGAGTTCCCTGGGACTAAACTAACTAATTACTGTCAATTTTATTATTTATTGTGATGTATGCCATTGAAGACTTAAAAAGTTTTATTGTTTAGCTAGTTCTTTTGTCCTAGTATAAAGTGTTAACAGCTTCTTATTTCTCTTTCATGTTTTTTTTTTTTTTTTTTTTTT
>NW_006435762.1:3580516-3604148 GCF_000325575.1 Pteropus alecto
TTGTTCTTTTCTTTGTTTTTTTTTTTTTTTTTTTTCAATTCACTTGTATCTCTGCAAGGAAAAAATTATGGAAGGGAAACAATGTGAGTTACTTAAATTTCTCAGAGGCAGAAAACTTCAGGGTCTGAATTTCTGGTATTTGTGGATGAGTCAAAATAACTAATTAGAAGTTAAAAGTGGTCTTTTGTTTTTGTTTTTTTTTAAATTAAACCTTTACTACTTTATTCTCTTAGTAAATGAGATCAGGAGTAGTGATTTGATTAAATCACATTCATTGCCTATAAAGAAATTTAACATTTTTATTATTGCAACTTTGAGCTTATCAAAGGCCAGCATCCTGAAGAAGACAAGAGCCAAACAAGAGCAATTTTCCTGCTGGTGTCCTAGTCAGAGTCCCTACATTCTTTTTTTCAGAGTTCACAGTTTAGCACAAAGTTCTCCTAAACTATTTAAGCTCACTTTGACTGTGTCCAGAAGTCCTAAATGAAAAGTTTATTCCAAATTGGCCCAAAGGAAAAACAAAATGGTGAAAATGAAAGAAAAATTTTCATGTTGTTTGTACTGTTAAATTACATAAAAGTAAACAACTTTGACAGAAAAAAAAAAAAGCAAATGTTGAGTGTTTTTATGCACATTAAAGCAAACATAAAAAGGATTGATTCAGTATTCCACTTTGTGACAAAAACAACCTAGAGATACTCTAGCTCCCTGCTAAGTCTTTGGTATTCATTAGAACTGTATGTCCATAGTTGCAAAACTGACTGTAAGCAAAAGTTTGTTTAATCATCTGTGTATTTCCAATTTGCCTACATGGGTAGAAGCACTTAGAACAGTGCCTGACACATCACTGGCACAATAAATGTTAGCAATAGCAGGAGAATAGCTTAGCCAGCATCCTCATACTGCAAAGACAAAAAGGGAGACATCAAAGGGGGTGATTGTTTTGTGTTAGGGAACTCAGTATTTTCAGGAAAATTAAATAGGGATTTTTGATCTAGTCTGAACTTTAACATACATGATTTTTTGGGGACCCAACATTCAGAAAATGCTTTTTTTTTTTAAACAAACAGCAATCTTTTACTTCAAATTCCTTAAGTTAGGCGGCTTCAACTTATTGGAGATTTGAGGAGATATACAAAATGCCCTCCTTATCACTGAGTATATTTTATAACACAGCTTGAAAACCAGTCTGTGATCGATTAAAAAGCAAAACAAAACATAGCTCAAAGGATTGAACCAACAAGAGATCTGACATGGGTTTATAATAGATGTTAATATTAACTGATAACTCATGCTAAATGACCAGGTAAAACCTTTTTAGAGTATAATCTTATAAAAACCATTTGGTCACTAAAGGAATTAAATTTTTTTCCCTGAGTACTCAAAGATTTTGGTATGCCTACTAAAAATAAGTTTTTCTTTATAAACATATTTTAATATACACAAAAAACCATTCCACACAAAAAATACAAAAAAAAAAAAATAAAAATAAAAATTTAAGCAAAATGCAAATTCTAATGCATAAGATAAAAACTGAGTGGGATCATATTCAAATATGTAAATATTAGTAGTACCTTCAGGTTTCTAACCAGGTGCTTAAGGAAGCAATAATATGATACCTTGAAACCACTTTGATTTCAAGAGAATATTATTTAAAGAGTAGAACTAGGAATATTAGAATGTCCTTGTCATTTAGTGTAGTGAAAGGAGCTAGACTTTTTGGTTTACTTAATTACAGAGTCTTAGCATCAAAAATAGATTCTGTAACTTAAGAAAAAATACTCTCTTTGGTAAAATTTGATGACATTTCCGATCAGGGCCCATAAAAGCTCTTTAAAAAATAAAAAAATACTTTAAGACATAGACATAAAATTCTCAAAGAATCGTCATTTAAAAACACATGGCTTCCTTCCTTTTTCTTCATGTCAAAAAGCAGGTTATCTTTACACAGTCTCTGTAGCTCTAAGGAATTTCATTTCTGTAGCAGCTTTTGGTGCTTGGGCTGAACCACTCTTCTTTCGAAATTCTGCCGCGATTTCCTCAAAGGACTTTCCTTTGGTTTCTGGAACTTTGAAAAATGTGAACAGCGTAAAGACAAACATTGCTCCAGCAAAGATGAAAAACACATAAGGTCCACAAAAGTCCTGCAGAGAGACCAAATACAGAGTCTCAATTAGCAGCTGTCCAACCCTATCTTCAATTCAATAAATCTGCACAATGTTAGGCTGCTTACCGCAATGTATGGGAAACACAGAGCTATAAGGAAATTGCAGGTCCAGTTGGTGAATGCAGCTACTGCCATAGCAGCAGAACGCGATCCTTGACTGAAAAATTCAGCCACCATGAACCAGGGAATGGGACCTGGCCCGATTTCAAAGAAGCTGACAAAGAGGAAGACGGCTATCATGCTCACGTAACTCATCCAAGATAATTTATTCTGAGGAAAAAACAAAAAATAGGACTAGGGTCATTGGCTGCTTCTTCCTTTAGCTAAGTAGACTCTCATTGAATTTAGCAGTGACATGGCTCTTTTCCTGAAGCGTTTATGTTCAATTAAGTACAAGTTATTCTAGTTGGAGACAAGTTTATTCTAGTCTGAGTCATCCTTAAATCTCTTGAGTTCCGTTATAGGAAATCCTCTAGGTTAGAATTTTATATGACTCTTAGTCACTCTTTTCCTGTGAAAAATGCAAGGTAGGGATCCAGCGACTTTTGTTCTTATTAATACTAGGTCGCTAGACAGGATGCACGCGAAGTAGTGGTTAAGGGTGCTGGGCTAGAGAGGTCTAGACACTTGCTCAAGGTCACGCAACAGCCAAGTAGCGGAGCCAGCACTGAGGCTGACCTCAGAGTTTATGCTCTGACCATTTTGCTACACTGCCTGCCTGGGTAATACGTACAATTTACTTGCTGATATTCAGTCTTTAAACCCAAAGTTTAAACCCTTGTTCTCTTTTTCTTTACATTTCTCCCTGGTATTATATGTTGTTCCTCTGGCTTTATTTCATAAGAAATTCTCAAATGTTTTTGACATACAAAACACTTTAACGTGGAGCACAGAAGTGCTGTCATATGGTAACCAGAAATCTCAGTGCGGGCACCAAACTCACCAGTAGCACAAGTCCCACGGACATGAAGATGGCACAGAAAATCATCCCACTCATTCCGATTAGAAACAGAGAGCGTCGCCCTGCCTTCTCCACAAGGAATACCTAGGAAAGTTTTAAAATATATAGGCTTTATACTTATATAGTCTTTACTGACAAAGAGGTCATTTAAATTTATACAAAGGAAAGAGGCAGTTCTATTATTCCATTTTACAGATGTGGAACTGGGGAGGGTGTGACTCTTACCCGAGGTGGCAGAGCTGGTCTCAGTGACCAGAGGCCATCAACGAATACCTGCTTTATTTAGTCACATTGATTTGAACAGGGCATTCTAGAGAAAGAACAGGAGTGTTACCACCTCTCTATGATTATCCCTTTGGATACAATATTAAGAGGCTATACATCTTGGATCCCTTCCGGTTGATCTCCTGTATGTTTAAAATATGAAGTTTCCACACTAAAAATGACATTAATTCCTTTCTTGGTATTTATCCTAAGTTATAATCACAAGGGTCTGTATACTGCTAATGAAATCATATTGTGACTGCTCATGTGGCAACATATGAAATTTGATCATTTTACCAAAATAGACAAGTCTTCATTTTTCCGGTGTACCTAAATGTACCTGTTGCTGGGAATGAACTATCCATTTGAGAAGGTAAGACTCAAAGCAAAAGGTTAAAGTGCTTTCTTATTCTAAGCCAAGAGATATGTTATTGATTCCCTTTGGTCTGGGTACCTTCACATTAATGGTTAAAATTTACAATTAGCCAAGGCCAGAGTTATTGAATAGAGTCTTGCTTGATCCTTGGAATACTGCCAAGGTTAGTGAATCGCAAACAAAAAACTACCTGTCATAATTTCTCACTTTGGTGAGTAAATTGACTAGGCTCATAAATCTATCAGTAAACCAATAGCAATCCAGTATCTTTAGAATAGTGAGCTCTGGCTCTGAAAATATCTGAGAAATATTTCTTTTCCCCTGCAGTGAAAGCCCCTTTCATCTCAGAGGCATTTCGTATGAGAATTTCAAATCACTTCAGGATGATAAGCTAAGAGCTTGCATTTAATTACTGAGAAGGAAGTGCGAAAAACAAAGCTTTCTCAAGTTCATAAAATTTCTCTCTATATTTTGACTCTTTGATTATGACTTTCAAAGCTGACTTGATGACATCACGTCAAGCGACCAAGAAAATAAAAGCATTTCTTCAGGAATAAGAGCTTTTACCATGTCTGTTTCTTCTGCCTCAAACAATTATTACTAATAGGATAATAAACTCTAAACCTACATGCCTTGAAAATTAAGTTGAACTCCCTTTTGGAGGCCAGGTGAGCACTCAGGGAGGAGAGTGACACAGGATGAGACTTAGTTAGGGGCTGGAGATATCTGCTTGACCAAAACTCTCACCTATGTCCCAACGTGTGTCAGTTAGATCCTGGAAGCCTACTTAGAGTTTGGTGACAAGTGCATATTCTTATTTGCATATATTTTTTGAAAGAATATATGGAATTTGATAACATTGGTTAATTTGGGGGAGAGAAACTGGATGACTGAGGGGCTATCTTTTTTGTACTTTTTTTTGACTTTAAAACAACTTTTCAAAAAAATATATAATTAAAAATTTTAAATATTATTTGTAGTCCTTGAGGGTTATTTGTAATTAGACAGCTGATTAGAAATTATTTTTATTATTCCGCTTGCTCAAAAATTTTCACAGAATAAAAAGATGAACTCTATAAAGGTTTATTCAAAATAATCAAGACACTTTTCAAAATAACTCCTCCCACTTCAAAGGTGTCGGCAGAAGGGAGACAAAAATGAAATTCTGCATGTGGTAACAGAAAGAAATCTAACTATGGACAGTGAACACACAATGCAATGTATATATGACTCACTGTTGAATTGTACATGTGAAACTTACTGGATTTCGTTAACCAATGTCACCATAATAAATAAAAAAATGAAATTCTGTGAAATTCAGGCATTATTAGAGTTTGAGTTACTCGACCTCGACAACTTGAAGCTTTACATAGCAAATCCTGTTACAGATAAAATATTTTAATCATCATCTTTATATTAGAAAAATATGTTCAAGTAGGATGTGTAAAAAATATTATCTCAGGGAACAAAAGAATGCAAATAGTCCCTTGGATTACATCCCAGCACCAGACCTTCATTGATTTAGAGTAGCCTTTTGGCTTAAACTGGCATTATCTCTAAAGGCATGTCTACAAAACCATGGGTGTTCCCTTGTTATTTGTTCTTCCCTGCTTTCCAAGGTCCAACACTGTTTAATGTGGTCTGGACAAAGCTGCCTTTTGATCTAGGTGTCCAGGCTATAATTTATTGAATCAAAGGTAATAGTTAAAAGTCCATGTACAGAGAATTAAAAACAAATGACTAAAGTATATTGAGTATAGCACTGTGACCAAAATTGAAAAGCCCAAGCTGAACATCCTTCATTCTAAGATAAAAATAAGCCCAATTACCCTCGTTTTAGAGTGAGTTAAATTAGTTGGGAAGTTTTCAGGGTTTTTTTTTTTTATTTTTTTTTTTGGTTGTTGTTTGTTTACTTTAATTCTTAGAATATTTTGTTAAATATTATTATTGTCAAGATACTGAATCATTATTTAAGATATTTGGTTTTAAGAAGAGTATATAGCCTTTTCCCCTTTGTTGGAAAAAAATTTCAAAAATAAATAACATTTGACATTTCAAAAGAATAACATTTCAAAAATAACAATAACTTTTCAACTTACACATCACTTCTATTCCATACTCTCATGATATCACACACTCACATGCAGGACCAGAAGCCATGGCATTGTGAGCTACTTGGAAACTCTGCCCGATGGCCTAACAGCATAGGCATTTATAAGAGGCTTAGATACCTAATTGAGAGGACTACATTAATTTTTAAAATATTTTCCCAAAACATCAGTATAAAAAAAAAAGAATTTCAACCATGGAAAGGGAGGAATCTAGGTACAAGACCCAAAATTGATAGAACTGACAAGTTGTTGGCTAATCTCAAGGTGCTTAAGTATAGAGCAAAGGAGAAAGAATCCATATATTTACACAAGGAAAAAGTCCTGTGTCCCTATGTGAATTATTAATTTACAAATGAGTGACTAATGGCATCCGTACCAATAGAGAGAACAAGTGATAACAAGAGAACCAGAAAACCTTCTCAGTTATGCCTAACTCAATACAGGGGTTGGTTATTCACACACAGGACTCTTGCAATGACCCACTTAGTTTTATATATCCAGTATATGTGGACAATAAGTTGTTGATCACTTTTAGATCACAGAGTTGTTTTTTTTTTTTTTCTTTTTCTTTTTCTTTTTTTACTCCTATTCCTGGACTGAGGAACAAGCACAATATTTTAGGGTATTTTACTTACAGAGATAGCAGTGAAAACTGTGTTGATGGCACCAACTCCAATGGTTGCATAAACCGGTTGGCTGACTCCAGCTGTCTGAAAAATGCTGGTTGAATAGTAAAAGATCTGCAAAGTAATAACAGTTTAGCTTTAATCAAGAAGCCTAGTACTGATGGCTTTAAAGCAAGAAATATTTTAAGTTGTTTATTTTTAATTGTTTCTATGGAACCACAGTTCCTAGAACTTCCTAAAGATTTTATCTACCCATCTCTTTTCAGGGAAGGAGAAACCACAAACTTCCTTCAGTGTTTAAAGCTTCTGATGGCTTAAAAAGTTTTCCTTATATTTAGCTGAAAACTGTGCATATGAAGTTTTTTTATTAAAAAAATTTTAAACCTTTTGTTAAAACATAAAATATTTACAAAAATTACACGTATCATAAATGTCCAGCTCACTTAATTTTCACAAACTGAACACCTGTATAACCAATACCCAGATCAGGAAGTAAATCATTTTCTGCCTTCCAGAAAACCCCTAAATAAATGTCACCCTATTTTTTCAAGAAAATTCTTCTAACTTTTACCATCGTAGGTAAATTTTGCCCCATCTTATACTTGATGTAAATGAAACCACATAGTGTGTATTACTTTGTATCTGGCTGCAGTATTACTTTTGTAGAATAATCTAGGTCATGTGTTTGTAGACTAGTCATCATGATTACTATATAGTACTTTATTGTATTAATATACCACAATTTAGTTACCCATGCTACTATTAATGGGCGTTTAGGTAGTTGCCGTTTAGGGACATTATGAATAGTGCTGCTATGAACATTCTAGAACAATCCTTTCAGTGTATGTGCATGCATTTACACCTAGGAATAGGACTTCTGAACAATAGAGCATTCATATGCTCAGCTTTAATAGATACTGCCAAACAGCTTTCCAAAGAAGTTGTGTCAGTTTATACTCTTACCAGTGTGTATGAATGAGAGTTGCTATTCCTGTTACTATTACATTTAACCTAAAAATTTCCACTAATCTCAGTGGAGATGGAGAAATCTAGTATACAACCTCCCTCACAGCCTTTATTATTTAGTTATGTTTTTACTTTTATAATAGTCTTTTAGGTCATTTTGTGTACTACTGTCCTCTCTCTCTTTCCCCACATAACATGTCTTTCTGCAGATGGGGCTGAGGCAGGAAAACTGTGCAGACTGTGTTCAGTGAGGAGTGACTTACAGCATACTGCACACTATTCCATCATTTTTAGGCTGCTAACAGCTGCAAGTTCAATATTTCCTGGATACCACTAAGGCAGACACTGGAATGGAAGCTAAAGCAGTGTGGTTCAGACAGATTAAGTATTGTGCCATTAGATGTACATGCAGAGCTGAGATAGGACATAGCAGTTTGGTCTCTGAGTCCCAAAGTTATAAAGAATATTAGATAAAAATGAACATCAAGGACCCTTTAAAGGACAAAGACCACGGCAGAGCCATATTTAGCTTTTGGTGTAAGGTTCAGGGCTCCTTTTGCTTTGCCTCATAGGAATTACTTTCTTTACCTCCCCCACATCTCTGCCCATCCATCAGTCACCCCCAAAGTGTTCCTTGTGGATCTGGGATTGGCTCATGATAGAGGAAGCCCAAATCACATTTTTACCAGTAATGAAAGGGGACAAGTGATTTTCTTCATCTAGTTTCTTAACGAATGTTTGTTTTCTATTAGTAGCTATTGCCAATAAAACAATTTTAGTATGCATAATGAAAGATTTCAATTCAAAACCTAAAAGATAGCAAGTTTAATACTTAGTATGTTTTTCGATAATGTGTTTTCTACCATCCTCACTCACCAATATCAAATCAGTTCACTCTATTGTTCATTTTGTGTGCATGTGCTGTCTCCCCAAATAAACTTAAAGTTTCTTGGATTGCAGAGAACATCTTGCACCTGGCTATCTGGTATATTTCATTTAAATAGATAGAGGGAACTATGCCTAGGCTATCGTAAATCCTACATTCGATGCTCAACTCTAGAAGCCCCTTATAATTTAGTTTTCTTTGGTATAATTACTCTCCTTTTCCCTCTTTTGTATTTATTATGACTTTTGCCTTTTTACTTTCATTTTAATAGACATACAGTACCATAGAATGTTGGCATTTTTAAAAACTGTAAGCTAATTTTAGAAAGTAGATGAGGCAAAACAGAAATTAATGCTTTCTCAGTTCGTTGTAGTAAAACATGTGATGTCAACATCTTAAAATGTTTTTTAGCTGTTTAAACTTATACCCTTTTCCCACTTTATCTTAATTCACTTTGCTCTTAAGAGTTAGGAGATGTTCTTAAACTTACCCCATTGATTCCAGAAAACTGCTGAGTCAGATGCAGCAATAATGACACTAGAATAGGCTGTCGGTAGCTGGAGTTGGTGAAGAGCTGAATTATGGAGACTTTCTGTTCTCTTCTTGCTTCTTCTCTTTCGTTTCTCATCTCAGTGATGTCTTTGGTGATATCAGCACCTCCTCTGAGTCTTTTCAAGCCTGTCCCCCAAAATGATTAGGTTTATACAACTCAGGTTTAAAAATTTATTTTTATTAGGTAAATGAACAAACTGCAGTTCTGTATAGCTCTATTAATAATGTGTGAGTTGGGAAAAATTTTTTTTGTTAAATTAAATCCTGCTGTTTTATTTTTTAAAAAAGCAGAACATTTAGCTTCATCTTATGACAAAGAAAACTATGATCCTCATTATCACAGAAGCATAATGCTGGGAAGGTCTTTTAGAAGCCTGTGGTTGAATTCAGTACTCTGCATATGAGCTTTTGATTTGGGCTTGCGTGAAAGTTTATGTAGACAAAATGGCATTACAAGTCATATTAAAGTGATCTTGCGCATTCTTCTTATATGTAATCACTGACCTCATTTGGAAAGCACTGGTACCAGTTTCATGAGAAACCATTCATGCACAGTTTCTCATTAGCTGATAGTTCCAAAACAATAGACAGAAAGTACACTCACACATAGACTTACTTTGCTTTGCTTTTTCTTCCTCATCTAACTTGATGTAAAGGTATCTGGGGCTTTCGGGACAGAAGAAGAGCATCAGAGACTGAAGGACAGTTGGCACAGCGGACAGACCAAGCAGGATGTGCCACAGCTCCTGATTGCCCAGGATAAAGTCAAGGCCAACAATCTGAAAAGGCAGAGAGGAAGCATATCAACCGCACAACACTTTGGGCCTGCCTTCTGCAGTAATTTGTTGAAAAAGCATATTGATTATTTAATAGTAATCTCTGACAATTTTGATTCAAGTATGCACAAGATGAAAACTATTAATAGTGTGTCTCACCTTAACTAAATTAGGGACCATTTGTTTTACAAAGAATTCACCTAGGTTTGTTTTCATTAACTCCAATGGGACATTTAGAATGAGAACCAACCAAACTTTTAGAGAATATATTTAATATTTAAAAGACACTAAAAATCATACATAACTTTGGATCTTTATTAAAAATTTTCTTCTTAGATTATCCAGAACTTAAATAGAATGGGGTTATAGAGATAGAACAATTACTCTGATGAGAACTGGCTTTGTGATTCCTATTGCAGTAGTTTACCCTCTGGATAGCCACAGGTTTGGAGCTCCAAGGACTCCCTCTGAGACCACAGGACAGAAGGGAAAGATAGAACTAGCTGAACAAAATCTGGTCATCATTTATATATTAGAATTCCAGGTAAGATCCTCAAAACAAAGGAAACCCAGAGAGCCAAAAATGTGAAGTTTAAATCTAAACAAAAAATTTTAATTCTGGAATAGATCCAGAAGTTCAAGACTTAGCTTCCAGGTTACCTCTAGTGCCAACACCATCACAAATCCAAGGGGAAAGTGTGGAGTGGAGTAGTGATAATTTTTAGCTTTGAGCTAAAATGCCTATGCCTTTATACCAACTCCACTATCACTGGTGGAATTGGGTTTTTCAGGGTTGTTCTTTTTTTCCTGTGTTGGTTTACAGTGAGGATGGATAGTCAGGGAGGGAGAAGTTGGATAAAGTAGAAGATGGGTGAAGTAAGGGATAAGAGTTTTTACCTGACTAACAAGAATGCCTGTGACAATGGCCAGCTGGTGAAGAGTGCCAATAGCACCCCTGAGTGCGGTTGGAGCAATTTCACCAATGTATATTGGAATCAATCCTGAAATTATCCCTGCATAAAACATAAACATAAATGTTAAAGAGAATCTAGGACTATCTCAATTCAATAATGTTAATTTGGTTTAAGTACAGTCAATATTCTGATTGAGAGTCTCCTCCTGAGTCTGTTGAAAGAAAGAACCCTTGTTCCCAATCATAAACAGTTCATTCAAAAAATATTTGTTGATTAGATTCCAGATAAAGTTGTAGCTAGATATACAAATAGAAAGAAATGGTTAGTCAAGCATTTGACAATCATTCATAGTATTGTCTTATTTAGTTAAAAAAAAAATCCATGTTAGTATTGAATTTACCACATAATGCCTTTGAATGTCTTTAAAAAAGAGACTGAAGTATGCATGAATAATATTCTTAAAAAATGATAATATTCTTAATCTAGATTCATGGGATTAAAGGAAATTAGAACATGTCTTGGTCACATCTTTACTTGATCAAGGTGAGAAATAGCTTACCGAAGATCACAGTGCAACAGAGTGTTAGCACAAGAACTACAAGCCCTATATGAGTTTCCACAATGTAGAGGTGACTCAAGATCACTGTTAGAAGATGGTGATGGTGGTGAGGGGTGGTTACTGAGTTAGGTGTAAGGAGTTAAGTTGCTCAGGGGCTCTTTCCCCAATTACTCCAAACAGAGCAACCCAGCTTCTTCTTTATTCTCCCCACATAATAGGCTTCAGAAAAGATTTTATTTAAATAAAGGCTCTGGGTGCTTAAAGGAATACAAAAATTGAAAAGCACTGGGCCAATTCTGCCTTTTATAATTTTCTTAAATGTAGATGTACTCAGTCATGTTGGAATGGTAGAGTGTCCAGCCGTTTGCTGAGTGCATTAAAAAGGTCAGAGACTACCAATAAGTCAAGGCTGAATGCGGTGTTTGGCATTTTTCTTAAGAATTAAAAAATAAGATTTGTCAGAGGCTTCCTTTTAGACTGCCGGCCTGCCTGGCAAATGAAAATGGATGGTCTTTGTGTAAAATATATTTTTGGAAACTTTCAATATATGTTTTTAAAGCTTTAAATTGTTCTTAATATTTCACATGACTATTTGTGTGGTAGATATAGCATCTGAATTTCTGCTGACTCTAATGTTAGATCTATTGATCTCAAATAAGAAAAAAAAAACACCTCATTTATTAGTTCCTAGTCTAGGCTGTACTATCTTTGTGTAATATATGCTAGTATACCTCAAGAACAGAATAGTGTAGATAAGCTCACAGGTCTGAAGTCACATGAACTTGAAGTCAAATTGCATTTCCTATAATTTTTAGCAACTCTGATACTCAGAATTGGACTACGTAATTTTAAAAGCCGATTGGCGAGTACAAGTGTACTTTACTATGTTAGTGGTAGGTTGCTTCACAATATGTTGATAGCATTTCTTTTCAATTTGTATCTTTTTTAACCATGTTTTGTATCTTTTTTAACCATGTTTTAAAAAATGGGGAGAAAAGAAAGAAGAATCATGATTTGAACCTCTTTTATAGTGTCATTATGTGCAGTTTCCAGAAGAAGAAACATATCTAAGATAAGACAGAGACAGTGCCAGAATTGATTCACTATGAATCCAAAGCTCTTTCCACATGTGGGCTGAGTTTTCACTTTGATAAAGCTATTCTGACTTTCAGTTATGTGTATTAACATTGAAAACAACGAAAAGTGGAATTTAATTAATTTTAGACTTTTAAGTGATGATTGAAAATGCATAGGATTATGTTCTTTCCTGTTTGCAGGTGTGTTATAAATATTTTATATACCATTTTGTGCCCTTGCTTCTTCTCTACCTCTCCCAATGGAGATTAGTGGTTTGAATTTTTTACAATTTGGGACAATGGGTTAAAATCTCAGCCCAGAACTATTAGGGCATTGTCAATATTGAGAAGCTAAAGATTTGGCTGTTTTGGAGATTGAGTGATCCTCTTTTTGTTCAGGTGTCTGCTGAATGGTTTGAAAGGCCATTACCAAAAACTAATGGTTCTGGCAATTCAGATGTAAAGTTCATGTGAGGAGTGTTCTTCTTTAATTCAGAACTCCACTACCTGTTGCTTCTTCCCGATTCTCTCTCCCTATGGTGACTGCCACTTCAAGGCTTCACCTGGCCAGGTCTGGAATCCGACAGGGCTAGGCAGTGCAGTCTGAGAGATGGACCAGGCATCAACGTCTTTCCAGATAAGACAGAGACATAAGCAGCCAGATAAGCCAAAACAGGACGAGTCAGAGATTCTGGGTGTAGCAGTTTTCACTGTCTACTGCATGTCAGGAGTAATAATAGCTAGTATTTCTTGGCAGTCTACTGTATGTAGTTAGATTGTGTGCTGAACATTGTACATGTATTCTCACAAACACCCTTTGAGGTAGATATTATTCTCTTCATTTAATGGATAAGGATACTGAGCATTAATAATCTGTCTGAGATCATATGACTAGAAATGATGTCAATGCCGTGGATAAGAAGCTAGCTTCACAATTCCCTCATACTGGTCCCAAACTCCCTGATTCACTGCTTCAACTTTATGTTACTGTCTATCCCTTTTGCGATGCCACCTCAGGCTCAAAATGTTTCCTTCATGTTACCACATTTGCTGTTAAAATAATTTTCGGATGTGTGTGTGTGTGTGTGTGTGTGTGAATGGGTGTGAGACTTACCACAATAGAGTCCTGATATGCTTCTTCCTGCAATTATAAGAATGTGAGATGGTCCCAATTTTGAACACCCCATCAAGAGAGCTCCAGTTAATGAGAGAATGTTTGCTACCGACAGGGCTTTGATTCTGAAATTTTAAAAAGCAAGGATTAAAATTCAACATCAAAACTTGATAAAATTATTTGCTTTCAGAGTATGCTGAGATTTTTACCTAAGAGATTATTTTAATTTTGCTAAAAAGGCTAGTTTAGGAATCTTAAACCATGATTACTACTTTGATTTATCAATGTACTGAAGTATTAAAAATAAGTAGTATTTATAATGAGAGAATGTGGGTTTCATGCACCTGATCTCCACATTTTGATAGAGAGATTCAATTGTGGTGATGACTAGTTTGATTTAAGATAAAACTTCTGACACTTTTCAAACGGTTAACTGAGTTTCCTACTAGTTGATTATTTTAAAGAATAAATGTCTGGCAATAGCTAACTTTAAATCTGTAGTTGTAACCTATGACACCTTGCTTTTTTTTTTTTCCTTTTAACGGTACAGGTTTTTAGTTGTTGTAGATCATGAAAGGAGCTATTTAAATTAAATTTTTATTTTTTATGGATTATTTCGAAGTAAGTTAAAATTTACTTTAGGTTTTATCATAGAGAATTATACTTACTCTTATTTTAAAATTGTATGTCAGCATATTTTCAGAATCTATGAATTAATGTTAACCAATGTAAAATACACAAAAAGCTGACAATAGCAACAAAAAACATTTTCAGAATTAATCAAGTGAAATTTGACAACATTTTCAGATATTTACTCCTATTAAATGGGAAAGTGAGGTACACAGAAACCTTCAAAGTTCAGGAGATGATAAAGCCAATGAAAGAATCTGAGTGGACAGGTATGGAAATGTTTGTGCCACAAAAAAATGTAATCTTGTTATGTTCTATTTCAATGTTTCAAACTTTAATAGCTGAACTTTTTTTACACAAATATATTTAACACCAAACAAATTTTTTTTCTGAGAGTAAAACTATCTAATCTCAAACTGCAATGATTGCCCAACAACCATGTGATGAGCTCAATAAAACCCCCAAGACTCTACATCTTAATCCTCAGACCCTGAGAATACATTACCTTGTATGGCAAAAGGGATTTTTCAGATGTAATTAAAGATTTTGAGTTGAAGAGATTATCTTGGATTATCTGGGTGGACCCAATGCTATAATCACAAGTATCCTCGCAATAAGAGGGCAGAAGGGAAGGCGGTGTGATGAGAGAAGTAGAGATTGGAATGATGTGCTTTGAAGATGTGGAGGAAGAGCCAAGGAATGTAGATGGCCCCTGGAAGTGGGAGAGGGCAAGGAAAAGGATTCATCCCTTGGAATCTCCAAGAGGGACCGACCCTGTTGACATCTTGACTTCAGCCAAGTGAAATTGAATTTGGGCTCCTAACCTCCAAAACTAATAAGAAAATAAATTTGTGTTGTTTTAAGGCATTAAGTTGTGGTAATTCATTAGAGCAGTAATAGGAAACTAATATATGGAAAGTTTTAACTACACAAAGGCAGGGGAAACAGCATGATTTAGAGTTGGCCAGCTTCAGAGCTGTAGAGTAGAAAAAGAAAGGGATGTTTCTCGGTGAAGTGCTTTTTCTTTACACAAGGACAGAGGACAGGCAAATCCAAAAATTTACCTTAAGAAACTGTTACTAGGCTAGTTAATAGTATATTCTATTGGTGGGATGTGGGGGAGATTTAAAAAATCTTAAAAGAGATAGCCTGAAAGTATTTTTGATGCCAGATTGCTCTAAAGTTTTTCTTTCTTACCGCCGAGGGATGCTGGAGCACTTTATACAACCTAAAGGGTTTGTAACTTCTGCTCAAATGTGAGAAATGCCCAAGAATAAACAATCTAAAAATATTTGAAATTGTAGAATCAAGGAGAAGGAAATATATTTCTAAGTACATTTCTCTAAATCTTGTTTTAAATACTCTCGTTAGCATAGGCTTCATCATTGTTGTCATCATTAAAGGCTGCACTTGCTGCCTTACTCTTCACCAGACATTGTTCTAAACTCTTTATATTTCCTCTCATTTAATCTGCACAATGATACCACGGAGGTAGGTATTATTTTTTTTCCACATTGCAGATGGGAGGAAAACATTTTAGAGAACCTAAGTAATGTTCTCATTTTCACGCAGCTACTAAGTAGCAGAACTGGGGACTTGATCTGTGTGAAACCAAAGGTTAATGCTTCATTGTAGTGAGTTCCATTTTTGATACAAAGGAAGAAAGCATTCCACAGCAAGTTTTGCATGCCTCCCTTGACTGTGGCTGTGTGGGTTGCACACACCATGGTTTCCTCCATCATACTCATAAAATCGAAAGTGCACACATAGCCTCTAGAAAACTCAAGTCTAAAAATAGTAGCCACAGACATCTATTAACTATTATACAACTCATGGACATGGACAATAGACTAGTGGTTACCAGAGGGTAGGGGAAGAGAGGGGAGGAGGGAGGTAGATGGGATAAAAGGGGTCAAATATGTGGTGACAGAAAAAAATCTAACTATGGGTGGTGAACACCTTATCTGTCCCTTTAAGTTGTGATTATATTATGTTCATTTATGTATACTGTGAGTTGTATAGATAGGCTGTTGGATAATCTAGGAAGACTAGAGTCAGTATGTATGTATTTTTGCATCTATGTATGTGTGTATATATATGTATATAGATATATATATGCCTTACTGATGAATTGTACACCTGAAACTTACTGGATTTCATTAACCAATGTCACCATAATAAAAATAAATTTTAAAAAAAGGAAGGAAGGACTTTTTTAAAGCAGTAATGGAAAATTACATTTTTATTTATTTACTTTTAACTTGTAATGACCCTGACAATTAAAAAAATCTTGTCATTTTTCAGTGAATCTGCCTAGAAAAATAGTTTTATGGGAAACACTATACTCTTTTATCCTACTTTGGAAGTTAAAATTATTAATTTTTATGGCTGATTTTCAAGGAGGATCATTTTTCCACTGAGAGTTGGAAAAAGACTCACTTTTAATTACCATCAGTCATTTGGTAATGACCATAAATGGTCATTCGACATTGTTTTGGAGTACCATGGCCAATGCTAAATCCTAAGACTTGGGAGAACATGCATCCTACTTCCATAACTAGGACACTAATTACATGTTTTAAGGTAAGTCTGGACCTCTCAGAATTTTGTGCCTAAATGAGGGACATCAAGAGCTTAAATTGTTTCTTCAGGGTTGGGAATAAGTATAAAACATTAGTAGCTGTTAAAAAATTGCTTTGTCTATATTTTAAATTTTAATTTTGCTTAATTTTATTTATTTTAGAAAAAATAATCTAGAAACCTTTTCAATTTTTTAAACTAATTTGGTGCAAATTAAAATGATTTTTAATTTTTTTTACGATTAAAGTTAATTTATTAACTCTGCAATGTGTGGATTCTAATTAAAGTTCAACTAAACACCAGCAAGTTGATAAAAATATGAGGCACTGACCATTTTCTTTATGGTAGAGGAAAATCCCTTTCAAATAAGGACAAGAATAAAACTTGGTTACCACACTACCTATTACTTAAGAAAACTTCTTACAGTTGTATTATATAAAAACTCCAGCACAAGAGAAAAAAGTTATCAGAATTTTAATAATCAGAGAGATTAAATTATAAAGTAGGAATTTAAAAATTTCAATAAATTGTAATCCAAAATTACTAAGACAGTTATAGCTTAGCTGTATCATTTACTTTTTAATTTTTTTTGCATTTTCTAAATGTTCCATATTTGCATTTTTATTTTCATAATCAGAAAAAGGGTAACTAATAAAAGATGGACCCAAAGAACAGAAAGTAAATATAAAGAAATAATTACTTTACTTTTCTAATTTAATTTCCTTTCTCTCTCTATGGAGAGTGGGGGGATCCTAAGGGCTTTAGTATGTCACATGACTGAAATTTGAGTGTAAAGGAATTCCACTGATATTTTTAATCTAGAACACCTAACAGGAACCAGAGTAGAGAAATGAAGATACCACTGGCTTCATCTCTGGCTGGTGCTTCGAGACAGCAGTAGCAGCGACTAGAAACCCCATGCCAGATACACTGAGCAATTGGGAATTGGGAATTGGGAATATTGACTTAACCTTAGGACTTGACTGATCCAAATGCCAAATTTTAATTTGAAGATAGAAAAGTGTATGTCTGAGAAATGGAGCGATTTGGTGAAACAAACAATAGACTCCCAGGTTAAAAATTTCACTCTTGGCCTTTCCATTCAGCACTTGTCTTAATTATTTCTGCAGTGGTTTCTTAATATGTTTTATAACTTACAAAGCCAGAGACTCAAAGCAATTATCTATAAATTACACCAAACTCACTTTTTCTGTAAAAGCCTCCACAATTAAGCATATTGATCCAAAAGCTTTTTCCATTATTTGGTTCAACAATGACCTAACTCATAGGTCATGAGTTGAAAAATCAACTGTAAAACTACTCCACAAAAAGAAAGATGATTTCTTTCTAAACAAATTCTAACAAACCCTAAATACTAAAGTTTCTGTTTGTGTTTATTTATGAAATTTGCCTACCTTCCAAGCTGGTCCCCAAGCCACCCACCAAAGAATGATGCGATCATTCCACCAATTGCAAAGCTGGACACAGACAGGGACCAGAACATGGTGACGAGGCCAGCAGATGCCGTAGTCTCTTCCTCAGCCTCAGGGATTAGTGTTGGATTCCTTAGGTATGGGGCTGTGGGCAGTTCTTGTGTACTAGCATAGTTGTCGATAGCGTTTTGGTCATCCAGTGGAACACCCAAAACATGTCTATAATGGGATATTATTACCTAAGGAAATAAAATAAAGAAAAATAGCTCCAGTATTTCAAACATTCCATAAGTTTTTATTTGCTTTTTCCTTTAAAATGTTAGGTTTTTAAACAGGATGATCCCAATTATGTGTGTTATACATGTACAAACATATATAGATTTATTTACAGTTGACCATGTCTTATAAAACAGAGGTCACAAATTCCAGTGCCAACAGGAACCAGGCAGGAACAAATAAGTGAAGAAGTAAGAGGAACCTTGATGATGAGAGGACCGAACTACTTTACTACTGATGATGTAATAGTGAGTAGGCAGGATTATGGCACTCAAGAACATTTGCACCATCTGAAGGAGGAAACTGCAAATGTGAGACTAGTGTTGATGACCTTTAATTTTTAAAGAGAAGTCAGATTTCTGAGTTTTTATGTACAATTTTTCAAGTTTTAAATGTTGTCAATTATTTAAATTGAACATATTCTGCAGGCTAAAAAGATACATATACACACCAGTGTTACTCCTGCACAGCAGAATTTAAATTGACTTATGTAAATATTTTAATGGAAATATAAAAGTGGATATAAGAAAAAAATTGGAAAAGATAAGATGAGGCTGAAAATAAAGTTTGTATACAAAATTCAAACACTAGATGCTGTATCCTTGCTGGAAATGAGCTATAAATTTAGCAATAAACTTCCTGACAGCCGGTGCAAAGAGAGGAAAACAATCATGTATATTGATGAATTCCAAAGATAAAAAAATTTAGTGGCCCTAAGAAAGTATTGAGATCTGAAGGAAGTTTCTCCTATGGGTCCTCACAGAGTTCAGTGTGTAATAGAATGAACAATATTCAAAACTAAATTTTATAGAGCCATATTTTATAGTGTTTTAGAGTGTTTCTGTAGAGGCAAACATCATATGAGAGTATAGTTGAGTAAAGAAAGACACATCCTTCAGGCTATCTTCCTTCTATGTATAGTCTCAATGATGATTTAGTCACTATTTTTCAGTGAGCTGGGAGGACCTCTGACAAGGACCTGGAAGGCAGCTGCCAGTCATGGTCAAAGTCCTATGTAGCAGCCAGCTGAGTGAGAAAAATAATTGACATCCTCTTATGATAAAAGAAGTCTGACCCAAGACATTTGCCTCATTAGGAGTTCACTCTGTATGAATAATATTGCATAGAGAAATGGCTGTAAAGAAAAATCCAAAATGTTCTCAGCAGTTTGCTCTATGTGATAGAATAATTACAGGTGATTTTTTTCTATTACTCTCTGCAACAGGCATGTGTAGTTTTCATAAGCATAAAAAAGTGTGATTTAAAAATATCCTAAAACAATTCCAAATGCCATGCCACTAATAAAAACAGATGGGCCTGAATATACTTCTCACATAGTAGTGTTTAAGCAGCTCTTTAAACACAGAAGGAAGAGGCTATAGAAAGGGCGCTAAGCTGGATGCCAGAGTGTATGTGTGTATGTGTTGCGGGGGTGTGGTGTCTCTGATTAAGGTCTGGGTCTAGGATTGTGATTGAAAGAAGGGAAACCTTAGATTTCCTCTAAGACTCGATAGGATGGTTTAAATAAGAATTTCGAAAGGTTTTTCCACAAAAAGAGAAGAGACAATACCAATTATGGTGATATTGAGCCAAAATTCAGGAAACTTGCTAAATTGGCACATGTTATCACCCACAGGAAAAAGATCTGACCTCAGTGTTATTCCCTAAATCTTTCAACCGCAGCAGATCCTGCCACACTTATGATGATATGTGGCACCTAACCAGAGCACATCTTTTGACCGAAGGAGAAACTCTTTTCAGATGATGGACTGACTGGCCAGCACTCATTTCATACATTCATATCCTGCAATATCTTACATTTTCCTTGGAGTTGTAAGAGAAGCAGATAAAACATTATTGCTTCATAGAGGGCACCCAACAAATGTTTGTACTTTCACCTTATGCTATCCTTCCCCCAGCTTGTTCTCTCTCTCTCTCTCTTCCTATCTCTCTCTCTCCTCATCTCTCTCTTCTCCTTTCATTCACTTAACACTTTATTGAATACTTTTTTCATACCAATCATTGTGCTTGGCACTGGTGGTAGGAAGAGGAACAAGACATCAAGGTTGTTCTAAGTGACCTGACAGTCTGAATTAGGGCAGAGGAAGTGAAGTCCTTGGTTTCACTAGTTACAGGCTGTGGGAGCTAAGAAAAATCATATCTCTCTCCTCTTCATTTGATACCAGAGTAGTGATGCAGAAAATGAATGAGAAAATTGATAGCAATTATTCTATCATTTAAAAAATACCCATCCAAATAGTCATCATGAAGAAAATCCAAATTTTGTTGGACTTCTTGACTATTATTTTAAAGTTTTGTATTATTTTACATTGAATCACCTATGGGAGACATGAATGCAGGGAAGGAGTAGAATCTTTTTAGTCTTAGTGCTCCTAAAGGTTTTAATCTAGCCTAGAAATGGACATAATAAGATTGTTGGGAGGGGCAGACTTGTGAGGGCATATGTTAAAGTGCCTGATGCACAGTGCTCAATAAATGTTTCTACACGAAATAAAACATATCCTTCTATAGTTTCTTCTCATTCCCTGGAATTTTCATTCATATATGGCTGAGAGTTCTGAATGAATGCTGCATTATTGCTCTTAAACTTAAAAAAAAAAATCCTTAGGCACGTGATATTCTGACTAAAGATTTCCGTGAGCTCAGCAAACAGGAGAGTCAAAGATCGAGAATTATTTATTGCCCCTTTTTTTTTCTATGAGGATTATTAAGTGAGGAGGCAAAGCCAAGTTATCAGCTCTTTAACTACGTATATGGTACCTGACTGAAGGCTGGGATTACTCTGTGTTCCCCACATGAGCACACCTTATTTCTCCGTATGAGGAACAGATATCTTTCTTTCTTTGACAGGAATTGACAAAAAGGGATTTGAATTGTGCATGTTTCACTTGCCTGTTGAGGGGCATTGATCACACCAATGTCATATCCAAACTTGAAGGAACTAAGCACAGCAGTGAGGATAGCGAAAACTAAGGTCCTGGTGACCTGTGGGAAATGAAACACAGGGCCAGAAAACATCAGGCAGGTTCAGTTACCCATCATCTCATCAGTCTGCAGCTTGGACTTCTGACAGGCTTCACAAGCTGGTTCTTGTCCCTTGATACTCACTGTGTGCTTTGTGTTCCTGGCAGTGGCATTCATACTGGAATGTGAGAGCCATTCATTATTTCCCTTACACTGCTGAAGCTTCTTCCAGGGGAGAAACCAAAAATCCTTTTACACACACACACACACACACACACACACACACACACACACACACAGAGACAGACATTTCAGATTCAAAATCAGGATTGAAAACTAGAATTTTTGCTGACCAAAGGAAACTGCTAAGATAAAAACGGTCATGTATATCATTGAGAGAAGTAAAATAAGAGATGAGGAACTCCTGGACATTATTATGGTTCAAAAATAGCTCCAAACTCATACAAGAGGCATCAATCAGCCTTTGTCACGATTCACATCAACAGTTAGGTAATGCTTTTCATTATTTGCACCTAGTTGAACCTAGAGTTGTGACTAAAGGGATACTATTTCCCCCCAACTCCCTGTAGCTACAAAAGCAAATGAAAAAGTGATGTAGAAAGGAGCAGAGCATTCTTCCCCTTCAACTCATAATCACATGTCTAGCCATCTTAGAAAAATCGTATCATGCTACAAAGTCACATATAAGGATTTTTGATGCAGCATTTTGTGTATGATGGCAAAAAGTGTAGAAAGAACCTAATGTCATTCAATGGGAATTGGCCAATAGATTCAAACACATCATTATACATACATCAGATACATACAACATGCTATACAGTAGTTTAAAAGAATAATGTGATTGTGTACTGACTTATTGTTAAGTGACAAAGGAAATTGTGTAATTTTTTAAAAAGGCTTAAATCCGAGTATGTTGTATGTAATTCATAGAACATTTTTCTCAAAAAACAAATAGTAGGAGGAGGATGTTTAAGGAAGAATGTGACATTGGAAAAGAGGGATAAAGAAATATTCTTTCTTTTATTTACATTATTAAACATTTTATAAGAAAACTATTTCATATATAATTACATAATTTAAAAATTTTTAAATAAATGATGTGAAATATAGTAGGAACTTTGTTGAATGGATTCCAGTTCTCATTCTGATATTTAGTGGGTGTGTGATGCAAGCCACTTCCCCTACAGGATCTTCAGTTTTTCTCTAAATTGGGGGATAATTATAAATCCTCCTATTCAGCATAAAAATAGCTAATTAACCAGTATCCTTTATTCCCCAGTCAAGCAGAAGATCAGATATTTCACAGTGTCATCAACAAAAGACTATCACAGAACCATCCTGAGAGCCTTTGAAGTTATCATCTAATGGTTCTAAAGCCAGACCCTACTTAGAGAGCTTATTACATGTATAGCTTCTTGGGACTCTCGCCACAGACCTGCTACTGAACTGGAATCTCTAAGGGTGACAATTGGGAACCTGGAGGTTTGCGCCTTCTCTCTCCACTAATTCAGAATTAATTGCCAGTGACACTTACGTAGAACTTTCCTCCCAACAACATCCTTCTCTGAAAGAAAGGATTTCAAAGCTTACCCAAAAGATATGATCCTATGGTGTATATATATATATGTATATATATCTTCCAAAAGAAGCATATATAATATACATTATACATTTATTAGGTATAAATCATATATACATATATGATTATTTATAAATAAGCATTATTAAATAAGCATTAATAAAATAATTATAAATAAAATTTAAAAGCATATTATATGTAAAATGTGCATATACACACAAGCACACACACAATATGGTATATGGTGAATGGGATTACAAGAGATTTTGAAATGGTGTCTGGATAAAATGTAACTAGACATCTAAAACTCAGTGGCTCAGGCATCCATAGTTAAGATGGGTTCCATTTGCTTGGTTGTTTCTCCTTAAATACTTTTTCCCCTTCAGCTATTTCCAAGGACAGGGAATTCCATCCTATTTGCTGATAGTAACCCTCATTAGCAATGCAGGGACCAGGAGATGCCTTGAGAGGGCTTTAGCTCAATTCCCTGATAATCTCAATCACTAGAATCTGGACAATCTGATGTTAGGTTCAATGCAAACACAGCTTCAAGGCCTAATACTGAATAAACTTACTACATGCCTGTTCACTGCTATAAGTGTATTATCCCACTGACCTATTTTAGTTTTTTCTTTCTGCCGTTTCAAATAACCACCAAAGCAGTGGCCTAAATGACACAAATTTATTCTTTTACCATTTTTTTAGGTCAGAAATCTGGTGTGAGTCTCACCAGACTAAAATTAAGGTGTTTTAATGCTGTGTTTCTTTCTGGAGGCTGTA
>NW_006435762.1:3604168-3617656 GCF_000325575.1 Pteropus alecto
GTGTTTCCTGATGTTTGTAGAAACAGGGTCTGTGTTTTTTTGCTGGTAGTACAGCAAGGGCCACTCCCAGCTCTAGAGGCCAACACGTTCCTTGAGTAGTGGTGCTTTTCCTCCGTCTTCTTAGCCAGGAATGGGGAGGCCAAGTGTTCATTTTACATCTAAGTTCTTCCTTTTAAAGAATTTGTGGAATTTAACTTGGCCCATCTGGATATTTTAGGAAAATCTCCCATTTCAAAGTCTGTAACTATAATGACATTTATAAATCATATAACCAGTAAATATAAAGTTATAAAAACCTGTGAATAGGTTACCTTTTGCCATGTAAGGTAACCTATTCAGAGGTTCCAGAGATGAGGTTATGGACACTTTTGCAGGCCCATTATTCTGCCCACCACACTACTCATGACAGTGCCATTAGTATCCCTATTTTATAGGTAGCTAGACTAGGTTATAGTCTCACAGCCACTAACTTGTAGAATAATGTTTTAGATCCAGAGCCTATGCCTGTAATTACTTGGTTATTTTGCATTTCTCAGTGGTCAGAAACAGACATTCAAAAGTCAAGCACATCTGAAAATCTAGGATCATAATCTTTCTAATTAAAAAAAGAAAAATCCAGGAGTGCCCATATTCATAGAACTTACCAAATGTGATGCTGGAGCCAAGTCACCAAACACCCACTAATTCTAAGTGCATTTTTCCTACCACTCACCACACAAATCCCCTCCTTCCTCACTTACCCGTAAAAATCTTTTATGAGGTCTCTGGACAAAAATCCCACAGGGTGATGGCGTTCAACTACTTATCCATAGCTCAGCTGAAGAAGAACCTTGGGGTCCTCCCACCACGAAGCCTAGGGGCAGGTTTTTCTCCCCTAGGCTTTTATCCTTGCATCTCCTTTTTTTCCTGTGGCAGAGTCTCCAAGCAGCCTTAGTGACTGCACCGATCACTCTATCTCTGGGCTTCTGCTCTCTGCTGGCTCTCTCTTCCCGCCTCCACCAGACAAGAATATAGTACCTTTCTTTTTATTTTAAGAGTCCAACCAGTGACAATGCCAATGGTGAGCAGCGGTGCTACAGAGATGGAAGATGGGGTAAAGGTGGTGACTGCAGCAGATTCGATCCCCCGTAATCTCGTGCTTCTCCCACTTTTTTCAAAGTCTGGGTGGATTTACAAAACTGAAACATTGTGCTTTACATCAGTTCTTGTTCTTTCTGGGTTCTGTTACTAGGCAATTCCTTAGTTCTCAAGAAAATTCTATAGCACAATTTCGAAATCTCCCTAAGGGAATTTAACTATAGTCTTAAATGAAGCTTAAGCATCTGCTATATGCCAGGCACTGTGAAGCACATTGCCTTTCATTTTGCATTATCTTCTAAACTTCAGTTATTTGAACACTACCTTCATGATTTTTGCTAAATCTATATACCATTTCTATAGTTATTCACTTAATATTTATTTTTATATTATCTTCAAAGTTCTAACTGCTTTAGCTTTATCCTAGGCTATAATTGAGAATCACAATGTCTTAATTATTCTCTAAATATACATTATATGAATATGAATACATAACCATTAACATTAAGATGTTTGTCACTTGAGTCTCTCTAATATTATCTCATTTAATTACTCCTAGAATGTAAAGAACTATTATAATCTCTCTATACCCCGTATTATATCCTTATGTTATATCCCAATACGTTCTTATTTTGTTGCAATATAGAAAACTGAAGCTCAGTTAAATAAATTAACACTGGTCTCAGAGCAGGTAAGTAGCATCACCACACCCCAAATCTAAACCTGGCTGACTGCAAAAACCCCTGCTCCTTGCCTTGTCACTCACTGACATGAAAGAATGCTTAGCAGAGTAAGTTATACTGGATCAGAGGTCCTACTGTAACAGGGTGATAGATTTATCTACTTGTATGATTGTGTGTAGAGGTTGGTGCATTTAATGAGGGGAAACTCATAAGGGAGCAACAGTACTATACTCTTTATTTTCAAGTTTTTATTTTGAGAAGTGTTGTATCTACAGAGAAGTTGAAAGAGTAATGCAGTGAACACTTCATAACCTTCACCTGTGTTTACCAATGGTTAACATTTACCACATTTGGATAACTCTCATTGTGTGCGTTTGTGTATGTGTGTATGTGTGTGTGTTGTTGTGACTGAATCATTTCAAAATTAGTTGAAGATATTGGTGTCGCTTCAACTCCTAAATACTTCAGCATGTACTCACTAAGAACAATGACATTCTCCTACATAATTACAATACCATTATCATATCTAAGAATGTAATAGATATATGAATATTATTATGTAACATACAGCCTATTTTCAAAATTTCTCAATTGTCTCCACATTGTCCTTTAGAGCTGTCTTCTACCTTCCACCACCTAAGATCAATTGTTGCATCCGTTTGTCAGTTCCTCTTAGTTTTCTTTAACCTAGTATAGATTTTCTACCTCTTGTTTTTCATACATTGACATTTTTGAAAATTTTAGACCAGTTTTCATGATTGGTCAGACTGGGTTAATATGACTTTTTTTTTTGCATATTCCTTCAGTAATGTGGGTATGCAGAATTAATTAAGACAATGTTACATAAGACTAGTCAGAAAACAGCAAATATTCTTAAAATTCTAATTACTAAAAATGATTTTTAAGAAGCCAAATGAACTATCGGTTGGCCAAGAGAAGTGGCTTTGATCTGTGGTAGCTACACCCAACATCCCCCACATCCTCTATATGCTCACCGACTTGAATGAATTCATCTATTCATTTCCTCAAAGCTGATTCAAAATGAACATAATGCTACTTTACCTGATCTGTCATTTTATGGGTTGGGAGTCCTCTTCTTAATCCCAGGTCCTGTAGTGAGTGTGGCACATCCAGCTGGCCAGCTCCTGCCTATCTTTCTCCAGCTTTCCAAGACTAGTTATACATTAGAGGAGGAGGAGCAAGGCAAGGAAGGAGTGGACCTAAAAGTCCAAGTCTAATCTTAGCGGACGCTATTGATGGAAATTTAATCAATAAATGCTTTGCCTCAGGAGACCTGTGGCTTCCATACCTTTGCTCCACCAGGAGAGAAAATAGGAGCAGGTCCCTTACTCATAAGGTATAAACCAGAGGCAGCTACATTTTAAAGTGTGGCAGTAACAGGGAACAGGTGAAAAGCAGAGGAGATGTACTGGGCTGTCATGTAATGTTGTGGGGACAAACGACAAAGACAGAGGCATGGGAGGCACACTGCACTCTGCCCTGCAGAGAACCAGTACTGTGGTGTTTATGCTTCAGATCCAGGCTGTGTGGCCAGAGGCCATTGTAGGTTTGAGTTGTTACCTGAATGAACTTTGGAGAGTTATGAACCTAGGTTTGAATCTCAACAGTTTACGACTGGTGGTGTGAACTTAAGCCAGTGTCTCACTGTGACTTTTCTGCGCTTTTGTTTTTTTACCTGATAAAATGAAAAGAACAGAATACACACTTTATTTTATTGGATGAATTAAATGTGATAATATGAGTGTTTACTATAGTGAATAATAAGTGCTCAGCAAATGGTGGTGTCATTGTTTTTACTATTATTATTATTGGTTCTGTGTATGTCAAGAGGCATTTGTTGGAGGCAATAGCATACGGTACTCAAATTAACCTTTGCATGTGGCTTGAGCTTGTGCCCTCTGTGTATTCTCTGTGATAGCCAATCCCTGTGGGGGGGCCCAGGCCATATCAAAATTGATTTAGCTTGAACTGTGCTTGGCAACTAGTGTCACTGGTTCCACTGAGGCTCAACTGAAACCAGTTCCCAACAGAGGAGATGTCATGGACAGCAGCAAAAACGAGGAGTTGTTAAAAAGAAACAGAAGTTGATGCAGTGAAGAAGTTTCAGCAGATTTCATCTGTCTTTTATTTCACCACCCTCTTTTTATTTCAATCACCTCTGCAAGAAAACACACCTGAATAAATATTAACAATTCAAACCACAGAGTTTTAGTGAGCCCAGCACAGTCCCAGGCTCAGAAATACATGAGATAAATGACACTAAGGCGCTGCTAATGTATAATGAGAGACGAATACAAACGCAAACACGCAATAAATAATTTCTCAGTGGAAAAGCATGAACGAAGATTATTAGCAACTATAGTTAATCTTTATTGAGTTCTTGCTTGGTACCAGGTGCTGCTCTTAGTACTTTACATGGATTAACTTGTTCAATTACAACATAAGGAACTCACTGTTGTAGAGTCAACCTTTGGGGGGCAGCTTTGAAACCAGACCCTAGGGTGCACAGGTAGCCACTGACATTAGACATTGGTGCATAGCTGGCTCCTGGCTTTCTGCCGGTGATGCGCACGCCCTATTGTCAGAGCGTCCAATAATCAGAAGAGGATTCCTCAGCAATCAATTTCCAGTGACATGACACTGCAGAAGCCTTTGTGCAGCTGTCAGAAATGATCATTACCTTCTGCTGTTATCAACCTTTGCTCTTTGTTTTCATTTATTTATTTTTTTTTAGGCAAGGCAACCCTTGGGTTGACCTCACAGATTGCAAGGGCCTTGTTCATCTTACAATCCCTTATTTTTTATTTTTTAAAACACCCCGACACTGCTTAGCTTCCCAGATCAAACTGGA
Organism: Pteropus alecto; assembly: GCF_000325575.1. NCBI lineage: Eukaryota > Metazoa > Chordata > Mammalia > Chiroptera > Pteropodidae > Pteropus > Pteropus alecto. The sequence continues at coordinate 3,608,801 of NW_006435762.1, forward strand.
CCGGGCTTGTTCAGAGCGGTTTGGCCGTAGACGACCTTTGCTCTTTGAATCTTCCTTTTAAGAGAGGGAATTGAATTGGCGTGCAGCTTTGAGGCCGCTTAGCTTTTTTAACTTCTTGTGCGGATCGGAGACGCGCACAAGCGCGCGCGCAGGGAGCTGTTCTCCGTACTGAAGCGGGTCCGGCCCCTCGCTAACCCGGGATGCGCGTACTTGAGCCTCCCAGACCAGCTTCTCTGGGTTAGCCAAGGCCGCTCTTACTCACTTTTTGCTGAGAAATGAATAATTTCTGCACCATTTAGGGATGGGCTGAAACCTTATCTCCGGGGTCGGGGCGGAGTGAGTGCGTCGGTGGATTTAACCCTGGGGGAACTGATAATTCCGCTTCGGCGTCTCCTGTTGAGTTTGCCTTAGCGCCCACCAGAGGAGCTGCGGGACCGACTGCACGGAGGCGTCTTGGTGCTTCCCTGGCTGTGAGATAAAGGCAGGCTCTTTGCGCTTTGCTCTTGGGATGGGGGCCACTCAATGACGTGCGGAGTGAAACCAGCTCTGAGTGGTTGTTCTTTAGGGTTCACACTTTAAATCTTTCAGTTCACATTCTGATTATATCTGAATTAATTTAATTTTCGTAGTAGATACCAATAGCTCTAGGTGGCGAGTTTCCAAAGACAGAAAAGAGCGCCCCCTCCTTTTTCATTATTATCCTTTCTTTCAGTAAAATGAAAGTTTAGGTTACGTCTATAAATGGGAAGAAAGAAAACCAGTTGTTTCAGCAAGCTGCATCCCTCTCTGACTGGGTCAGGTATGGGGAAGTGCAAAGGCTTCTCCGGGAAACCAAATTAAAATGAGTTCAAACTGGGCCAAGCCAGAAACTCGAGAGGGTGTTGGAAAGTCCTAGTCCCTGAAGGAGGCCAGTATATTTTAAGATTCCTGAGCCACCTTTGTGCCCATTGCAGCCGGCCTCTTCTCATCCCCTCCACAGATCCCTCTCTGGTCCAAGCCACCAATATTTCCTTAGTGTGATTGCACAACCTCCTACGTGGCCTTTCTTCCCCCATTCTTGCTCTACAGCCCCCTTTCCACGGAGCAGCCAACACTGACTTAAAAATTAAACCAGACCAAACACCCCTTGCTTAAAAGTCTCCAAAGACTTCCCAGTCACCCTCAGAAGGAAACCCATGTTCCTCACCATGGCTTGAGAGGCCAGCTTGAGGTAGTCTTCCCTGACCCTGACACCTCTCCCACAACTTGCTTCCTCCTCCTCTGGGCTCAGCCACCCTGGACTCAAATACAGTGGTATCTCATATACCCTTTACCCAGTTTCCTTTAATGTAAGATCTTATAAGACTGTAGTACCATACCACAGCCAGGATGTTGATATCAATACAGTCAAGATAAAAACATTCCCATCTCCATAACCTTGTGTTGCCCTTTTATAGCTACACCTACTTCTCTCTTAATCTTACTGAGTCCTAAACTGTGGCAACCACTGATTTGTTCGGTTCTATGATTTCATTATTTCAAGAACGTTATAAAAACGAATTTGTTAGTATGTTTATTAGTCAGGGTTCTCCAGAGAAACAGAACCAATAGGTTGTGTGTGTGTTGTATGTGTATATATTGTGTATGTGTGTATATGTGTATATATATACACACATACACAACCTCTGTCTATCTATCATCTATCTATCATCTGTAGAGACTGATTTATTTTAAAGAATTGCCTCGCACAATTGTGGCGATATGGTGAGATCAAAATCTGGTTGAGGAGTTCAGTTCAAGTCCAAAGAGTTCAGTTCAAGTCCAAAGGAAGCAGGAGAATTCGTCCTTGCTCAGGGGAAGTCAACCTTTGTTTTATCAAACTGTTAGCTGATTGGATGACTCACCACATTCTGGAAGTTAATATGCATTACTCAAAGTCCACTGATTTAAATGTAAAGCTCATCCAAAACACTCTCACAGAAACATCCACAATAATGTTTGACCAAATATTTGGGTACCGTGGCCCTGCTAAGTTGACAAGTCAAACTAATCACAGCATGTAACCTTTGAGATTGGCTTTTTTTACTTAGTATGATTCCCTCAAGATACATCCAAGTTGTTTCGTGTATCAATAGTTTGTTGGTTTTTTTGCTGAGTAGTATGGATGTACCACAGTTTGTTTAACCTTTTGCCTTTAAAGAGCATCTGTGCCCTTTCCAGTTTGGGCTATTCCAAATAAAACTTCTATACACATTTTTGTTAAAAACAAACAAACAAACAAAAAAAACCTTTTTGTGTGAACCTAGGTCTTCTTTTCTCTAGAATAAATGTCCATAAGTGCAGCTACTGGGTCATATGGTATTACATGTTTAGCTTTTAAGAAACTTCCATTTTATATTCCTACCAGCTATGTATGAGTGATCCAGTTTCTCTACATCCTCATAATGTGATGTTGTCATAATTTTTTATTTCAGCCATTCTGAAAGGTATGTAGTGATATCTCATTGTGATTTTATTTTTTCATTTATTTAATGATTAATGATTTTGAACATATTATTTGCTCATTTGACATCTGTATATCTTTTTTGGTGAAATGTCTCTTCATGTCTTTTTCTCATTTTCTAATTGAATTATTGTTTTGTGTGTGTGTGTGTGTGTGTGTGTGTGTGTGTGTGTGTGTGAAATTTAGACAGTTCTTTATATATTTTAGATACTAATTCTTTGTTGGATACATAGTTGGCAAATATTTTCTCCCACTCTCTAGTTTGCCTTTTCATCCTCTTAAGATCTTTCACAGAGCAAAATATTTTAATTTTGGTAAATCCAATATATCAATTTTTCTTTTTATAGATTGTGTTTTTGGTGTCAGGTGTAACTTTTTGCCTAGCCCTAGATCCTGAAGATTTTCTTCTATGTTATATTTTTTTCTAAAAGTATTATGTTTTACATTTTATATTTAAGTCTGCAGTTCATTCTGTGGTTGGTGATTTGTTTTTGTTCGTTTGTTTGCTTATTTCATTTTGTTTTGTTTCTATAAAATGTGAGACCTAAATTGTGGTTCATTTTTTGGCCTGTTGGATGGATGTCCAGCACCATTTGTTGAAAAGGCTATCCTTCCTCCATTGAATTGCTTCAGCACCTTTGTCAAAAAATAAGTTGGGCATATTTAAGTGAGTCTATATCTGGGTTTTCTATTCTGTTTCATTGATGTATGTGTCTATCCCACTACTGATACCACAGTCTTGATTACTACAGCCAGATAAGTCTTAAATTCAGGTAGACTGAGTCCTCCCACTTTATTCTTCTTTCTGGAAATTTTATTTCCTTTAATTTCCACTTAAAATTTAGAATAATCTTGTATATATCTAGAAAAACACCTTGCTGGGATTTTGATGGGAATTACATTAAGCCTGTGTATCAATTTGAGGAGAAGAGACATCTTTACTATGTTGAGTCTTCCAATCCATGAACATGCTCTTCATTTATTCAGATCTTCTTTGGTTTCTTTATCTGTATTTTTAATTTTCAGCATACAAATCTTATACATGATTTGCTAGATTTAAATTTAACTCTTTCATTTTTCATTGTTAATTTTAGTGTCCACATGTTCATTGCTAGAATATAGAGGTATAATTAATTGAGTTTTGAGTGTTCATCATATATTCTAAAACCTTGCTGAACTCACTTATTATTTCTAGTTTTTGGTAGATTCCTTGGGGTTTACTATGTAGACAATCATGTCATCTGAAAATAGGGAGAGTTTTATTTGTTACATTCTGATCTATATGCCTTTTATTCCCTTTTATTGCCTTATGACACTGACAACAACTTCTAGCACTGTGTTGAGTAAGAGTCATGTAAGTGGATATCCTTGCCTTGTTCTCAATGATAGAAGAAAGCTTTAATCTTTGACAATAAGTATAATATTTGTTGTTGGTTTTCTGTAGATGCTCTTTATCAAGTTGAGGAAGTTCCCCCTCCAAATCTATTTTTCTAAGAGTTTTTTTGTTGTTGTTAAGTCATGAATGGGTATTTTTGTCAAATGCTTTTTTGTATCAATTGATATGATCATGTGATGTTTCTCTAGCTTGTTAATATGGTGGATTACACCGACTGATTTTGAATATCGAACCAGACTTGTTTCTCTGGAATAGGCTCATGGTGTATAATACTTTTTATAGTTGCTGAATTCTATTTATTAGTATTTTGTTAAGAATTTTTGTGTCAATATTCAAGAGGGAGATTAGTCTAGAGTTTTCGTTTTTGTTTTTTGGTAGTATCTTTGTCTGGTTTTAGTATCAAGGTAATATTAGCTTCATAAGATGAATTTAGAAGTTGTCTCTTCAGGTTTTTGGAAGGGATTGTGTAAAATTGGTGTTTGGTAGGATTCTCCAGTGAAACAATCTGAATCTAGAGATTTATTTTTTTGTTATTGTTGTTGTGGGGGGATGTTAAATTATGAGTTCAATTTCCTTAATGGTTACAAGACTATTCAAATTATCTATTTCCTATTGGAGGAGTTTTAGTAGTTTGTGTTTTTTGAAGAAGCAATGCAATTTGTCACATTTATATGTATAAGGTCTATCCTAGTTTTCCCTCATTGTTCTTTTTATGTCTGCAGGGTTTATAGTGATATACCCTATTTTATTCCTGATATAGATAACTTGTGTCTTGTATTTTTTTTCGTCAGTCTTGTTAAAGGTGTAAATTTCATTGATTTTTTTTTTTTTTCTGTCAAAGAACAGATCTTTGTTTCATTGATTTTCTCTATTGTTTTTCTGTTTCTGATTTTATTGATTTCTGCTTTTATCTTTATTGTTCTTTCTGCTTACTTCGGGTTTATTCTGCTATTCTTTTTCTATGTTCTTGAGATGAGATATTAACTGATTGATTTAATACTTTTTTCCCTTTCTAATGTATGCATTTAGATGTATAATGTATAATTTTCCTTCTCAGCATTCTTTAACAATGCCTCACAAATTTTGACGTGTATTTCAATTTTCATTCAGTTCAATGCATTTTTTATTTCTCTTGATACTTCCTCTTTGATCATGGATTATTTTAGAAGTATATTATTTAGTTTCCAAGTATTCAGGGGTTTTTCTTTTCTTTTCTTTTCTTTTCTTTTTTTTTGTTATTTATTTTTATATTAGTTTCACTGTGTTCAGAAAAAACACTCTGCGTGATTTAAATTCTTTTAAATTTGTTAATATTTGTTTTATAGCCAGAATATTGTCTATTTTGGTATATGTTCCATGAGCACTTGAAGAGCATATCTATTCTGCTGTTGTTGGGTATTCTATCAATTTTGATTAGAGTTTGCTGGTTAATAGTATTGTTGAGTTCTAGTTCTTTAATCTAATTGATCTACCAGTTGTGAGAGAGGGGTGTTAAAGTCTACAACTGTAATTGTGGATTTGTCTATTATTTCCCATTAAACCTACATTGATGCCTAAGGTGGTGGGGATGGGGGGAATGTTTCTCATTCATGCTAGGCTAGGGTGGGATTTTCAGCTTCCCATATGGTCTTCACTGACACCATGGAGGGAATGGCCTCATAACTGATGGTCGATAGTGAAATTCCTGTCTCTCCACTAGACTTTTTCTGACAATGCCTCAACAGGGAGAAAGAGGGGTGCTTTGTTACTTCAAGTAAAGGGGGAAGTCTAGATACCCGACATGGTTTCCAGTGATATCACTGGAGGGAAGTCTCATTACAGTGTAGATAAAAGTCCCGGCTCCCTATGTGGCCTTCTCTGATGTTGGATTCCTTGTGGAAGTCTAGGCTCCCTATTTTGTCTTTGATGGCATTGTTTGAGGTGAGGCTATAGTTTTTGTTTGTTTTTAGTGATTGGCTGGAATGAAGCAGTTATTACCCCAAAGTTGTCGGCCTTGTTAAGTTTCCCTTTTCCTTGTCCTTTGGCTAAAGAGAACAGGTTTCAGGAGGACTTTTTTTTTGTCTGCACACATTGGTATTTCTGAGTTGCTGGTTTCTTTAGTTCCAAGCCTGGGATATATGAGGCAAAGAGAAAACCCAGGGAATTCACCACTGCCATTCCTCAGGTCTTGAGGTTTCTAGCCAGCCAGCCCTCTATTCTCAGCCCTTTATATTCTTCTTGTTATTAATGTGTGTTTTATATCAAGGTCCAAGACTTTTAGTTGTACTTAGTAGGAAAAATAGGAAAAAAATATGTCTACTTCATCTTTCTGGTAGCAGAAGCTTTGTTCCACTTTTAAAAGAACTTTAGGGTAAGAAACCTAGTAAATTATAAAATAAACATATGAATAAATAAATAAAAGATGAAGTCAAACCAAATTGAAACAGACAAATAAAACTTTTATAGCACTTTTGTACTCAACATCTTCATATAAGTGTCTAATAGGTACAATCTTAATTTTATCATAATTAACCAAAATCTTTATTTCTCTCCTCTCTACCCTCAAATACCACTTACTCTTTATGTAGCTTTGGGTCTCATTATTTACTTCTATAAAACTGTTATGATAATGTTTACTTCTTGGGTTAGTCATAACCTTTAGATAATATGTATATATAAAGAGGACATGGCAAATACTGGTTGCTCAATAATAGTGATCATTATTTTTGTAGCTGCATATGGATCTTTCTTTCCAAGTCAGCTTCCATCATGCTCTCTTTCATCTTCTACACCAATGATTCTAACAACTAGTGCCTATGTACTTTGTTTCTCCCTATTACAGTGGAAAACTATGTCCCTGTTCTTCTCCAAAGTCAATGTCGTCACCTGTTCTGGCCCTGGTACCTTCTCAAGGCCTTCATTCCTTCAGCTATCCCCTTTCTCTCCTGAGAATCAAGAGAAATCATCAATTTCTCCATCTCTACTAAATCATTTACTTCATGGTGTAAAACCCATTAACCTTGCTCATCTGGGGGGAAAAAAAATCTCCCTTAGCCTCCTAGATGTTGCTACCTTTTTCTGTTTTACTTTATGGTAAAACCATTCCAAAATTGTCCTCAATTCACATTAAGTGAGCTTTTGTCCCTCACCTGAAATAGCTATTTGTGAGTTTCCCAACAACCTACATCTCCCCAAGTCTAATGGACAATTTTCTGTCTTTTGGATTACTCCCCTCTTTCTTGAAACATTTTCTTCTTTTGGCCACATGACAGCCTGATCACTTGAACTCAAGGGCCACTGCCCTTCATTTTCTGACTCCCTCCTCTTTTCCAGACTTCTAGATGGTGTTGTAGTCCAAGGCTCAGTCCTTGACTCATTTCTCTTTTTATTTATATTAGTTCTGTAGATGATCTCTGCAGATCTAATGGCTTTAAGAACTGTCTATATCAGCCTTGTTCTAGAGAATGATCTGTGATAATAAAAATGTTCATCATCTGTATTGTTCAATATAGTTGCAACTAGCCACATGTGGCTATTTAAATCTAAATTAATTTTTTAATTATTTTTTATTACTTATATCTACAGCACCTGGTCTTCCTAGGTAGTATTCCATCCAAGTACTAACCAGGCCTGACCCTGCTTAGCTTCTGAGATCAGACATCAGGCTTGTTCAGGGTGGCATGGCCATAGACCATGGACCTTGGCTCCACTGGGGTGCGAACCCAGGACCTTCTGCGTGTAAAGCAGATGTACTAACTGCTGTACTATGGAACCACGTCCTAAGTCTAAATTAATTAAAATGAAAAATTCAGTTGTTCAGTCGCACTAGTTACATTTCAAATATTTAACATCCATGTATGGCTTATAGCTATTGTAATGGACAGTACAGATGTACATCTATTTCCAGCACTGCACTTCTCTCTCTAAGGTTTGAAAAATACTCAGTATCTCCACCTAAATATCTAAGATTTTCATTCTTAAACTTGTCTTCTGTAAATGAGACTCTTACTTTCTCCACTCCCTACTCTTAAATCTACTACCGAAAAGCGTTTTCTTGTTTAGTAACTGACATCAAAAATTTACTCCAGACCAAGGATCAATTTCTGTCTTTTAGGTATTGCAGTCCAGCAGTCTCCAACATTTTTGGCACCAGGATTGGGTGCTCCTATGAGAATCTAATGCCTGATGATCTGAGGTGGAGCTGAGGCAGTGATGCTAGTGCTGGGGCGCGGCTGCAAATACAGATGAAGCTTCGCTGGCTAACCAGCTGCTCACCTCCTGCTGTGAGGCCTGGTTCCTCACAGGCTAAAGATTGGTATTGGTCCATGACCTGGGGCTTGGGGACCCCTGATGCAGCCAGTCTGTCAGAAAGCTCTGTCCACTATACCTCCCAAATATACCCTGAATCTGACCACGTCTCACCATCGCTACCACTGTCACTATACCCCAAGGAACCACTATCTCTTGCCTTGACTATTGCAATAGCCTTCTAACTACTCTCCCTGTCTCAGCTTCTGCTTCTCTGCCATTCATCGTCCTTGTAGTAGTGAGAAAGATCTTAAACAAATAATAAAATAATAAATCAGAAGACATTTCCCCTTTAAAATGCTTCAGTTGCTTTCCATTTAAGTGAGAATAAATCAAAACACCTAACCTTACCCACAAGACCTGCATGATTTGATTCCTTATTCTGTTTTTAACATTTCCACCTTCATCTTTGTTCATTTTGCTGCGGCCACCATGTTGCTTGAGCACATCAAGCTAGCTCTTCTCTGTCTGGAACTCTCTTCCCAGGAGCGATGCCTCCTTCTCATAATTTAAGTATCCACTCACCCTTATCAACCTTCCACCAAGAGGCCTCCCTGACTACCTTTGCTAAAATAGCACTTTGCCTTCCGTGACTTAATATAATTACCATATTATGACTTATTCATTGCATTTATTAATACCTAAAATCATCTTATTTATTTGTTTACATGTTTACTTTTGGTCTTTCCCT
>NW_006435762.1:3617670-3626822 GCF_000325575.1 Pteropus alecto
TCCCTAATATGATAAATTCCTTGAAAGGCAGACTATCATGCCCATTGTTCTATCTTCAGCCCCTAGACTATTACTAGTATGCACAGTACGTGTTTATAAAAAATTGGCTTCAGGCTATCCTGGGAGTATTATATTCATTGATTAATTCATAGTCAGGCAATATACACAATTTACAAGCATCTCTTTCTACCTTATTTCTGGAGTAGACTGTCTAGGTTTGAATCCCAGTTCCATTAAAGTTTAGCTACATGATCTTAGGAAAGTTACTAAAACTCTGTGTCATAGTTTCCTCTTCTGTAAAAGGGGCATATAATACTACCTCTCTCTTAGGGTGGGTAAGAATTAAATGAATTAATGCAGGTAAAGTACCTAGAATGCTTAGAACAGTGCCAAACCCATAATAAGTATTTGATGATGATGATGATGATTGAATAGGCTGCATTTCATTAAAGGGTACTTTTGATTTGAAGATTTTTAGTAATGACATTGGGTCTCAAGGGATGATGATGCTTCAGGAACTCCCTGACCCTGATCAAAACATGGCAGCTGTGATATGTGTTGACTCACCCTATTCTTTCCCTTTTTAATCAATAATACTTAGAATTAGACCCAGGAAGCAATTACAAAATATCATCTCTTGCCCACTGAACAAGAAGGGAAGAAAATTTAAGTAATACAGATTTCTCACTGGGGTATTACTCATGGGCAACTTCAAATCTTGGAAAAACCCATAGGCATTCTCACATTGCAGCATTTGTACAAGATCCTGATATTATGTTCCTCATATTATGTTCAACCTTAGACAAACAGCCAGCAAAGCAAGAGACAGCTTCACAAATGAACTAGAAATCAGAAACATAATTCATAACCAAATTCTTCCACATCTTTCTAAACTGTTAAAAACCAACTATTGTTCAGAATTTCACACATTGTCACTTTATCCCTATAACACCGTTTGAGTAAGGTATTATGCTTATTTACTGGTGAGAAGACTAAGGCTGAGCATTATAGGAACTATACCAAGGTTCCAAAGCTAATTAGTGACAAAGTTGTGAAAACTCCTTTAGCTTTTCAACAAATGTTTATAGATTATTTTTTATGTGCTAGAACTGGAGAGAGCAGTGAATCAATCGGATAAGATTCCTGTCTTCCAAGAATTCATAATCTATAGGAATTGGGATCCAAGTTTTAGAGCCTATTTTGAGAGTACCTCAAATTCTCCCAAATGGCAACCTATGGGGGATAATGTGGGAAATTAACAAGTGTGTTAACGAATACACGGAAATGGTGAACAAACACCATAGCAGTCACAAATAGTTAATGAACATTTCTTAGGTCCTAGTACTTGCAGGTTCTAATGACAGCTGGGAAGAAAAAATATATATAACCTCAGAGCTCAAAGAACTTTCAAGAAAGGTTGGCAAACAAGTGCTTAAAAGGGCAGGAAAGATAATGTAAAGGATGAAAATGACTACCTACTATATCTTTTCAAAACAGATGTACAATATGTATTAAACAATTACGCATACTCTTCAATTTTTCAAAGAAATATGCCTTTGTCCATTTTCCTTAAAACATAAGGTTCTCTCTGGTCTAGCTTTTTTGTTTTCCTCATTTTGTTGGAGACATTCTGTCTCATTTCCCTCTTTACTGTGGAAAAAACAGCAGCAGCCTTACAGTGATGTATGGCTTCTAACACTTGGCCTCAGCCTCAGAGAGTGATAGTTGTAACGTCTGTGACAAACTGAGAGGCTGCTTTTTCTAAGGGGGAAAACTGTTATCCAATTCTAGATTTCTCCAACCAGACCCGGAAATTGTGTTGCCAGAGAAAATGTAAGTAAATGGTGGGTTGATTATTATCAATTCTTCCAGAATTGGTGAACAGGTTGAGTACTTAAGATTATCTAATTTTAGAAGACACCAAACAATTTGAGTAAACAATTTAGAGATAATTTAGTTGCCATAAAAATGTTTCAAATTCAAGCCTTAATTAAACTTTGTGTCCCTAAGCACATAGTCAGTGGGCCAATAATATTTGACCTTTATTTCTTAGAGTAAGTCTTGGAGATAAGCAAGCCACTGAATACTAAAGCCTGAGCTTTATGTAATATACTTGACGGAGAAGATTTGATAAAGAGTAGATACTTCTCTGACACTTGTGTGAATGTGGATTGGGTAGAGTAATGGGTGGAAGATGAAAGAAGGAGAACACTAAACAGAATGAAGTCCAGGTCTCCAGAAAGGCCTGCTAAGGTTGGCATATTGTTCCTGCTTGGATGATGCTCTTTGACAACCATTGGAAATCAGCCTTGGCAGGGATCCAGGGAGGTTAAGTTGTCATAGTCTCTATCTCTAGCCACATCAATGGCTTGGGGAGTCTGCTAGGACCTTAAGAAGAGTGTCCTATGCTGCAACTAAGAGGGAAGAACATGGGGCAGGTGCTAATTCTCTCTGTGGCAACAAATAAATTGGCCTAGTTCCTTTATTTTGTTTCTTTTTCTTCCTTTAAACTTGCCTATAGTTTAGTCAATCCAATGGATCTATATAGGTGGATAAGAAAGTATTAATGTAGTCTTCTGGCTAGCTCGGGGTCACATGGAGAAACAGACTATCTAAGGTAACCAACCCAGATGTACATAGAGGCCTGTGGGACCTCTTAACCCCTATCTTAAAGGCAGATCTATGGTCAATAGGTTCAGGACAGAGGAAGTATCCTTGCCACTGGAGCTGATTGTCCAGACTTCTTGGATTGATGCAGTGACCTTAATAACCTTAAAATAACCCACATTCAAAGTCACAAGTACCAGATGAAAAGCTCCCCAGTAGCTTGAACAAGTCTAGGTACTTTCACTTTTCTCTTCTCTTTTCAAAAATATTTACTTCATTTTAACAGCAAATTAAACATAAATACATGAGACCATTTCATTGAGAAATTTAGTAGAATACAGATGAAGCTAAAATGATCCTCTACTACCACCTTTGGAGAGTGTCTTTCCAATACACCATCCTAGTTGAACCTTCTACTCTTACTTGTTTCCTTAATTTCTGTCACTTTGCCTCATCCCCAAATTTGTCCTCTCTGCCACGTTAAGATCAATTTAATTACTCCTCAAGAAGCTTCCTCTTAGTTCATCTTCCTTGATATAGCACGGAAGCCTATAGACAAGTTACTCCCAATTCCTCAGTCCAGGATCCAGTATCTGAAAACCCTTTTCCAGGCCCCCAGCACTCTGCTTGTTTAAGAAAGAGCACGAGAAGAAGACAGCTGTCACCACTTCTACCAGGCAAGTTAATACCTGACGGACCTCCTTAGTCCGCTGGCCATGGCTTTGGAAAGGAAGAAGAGTTTCCCCTTCCTGGAATAGTTTTATGTCTTCTGAACCCGAGGCACTTCGTAAAATGAATTCATGCCACCCACTCACAAATTTGGAGCACTGGACCTGAGTAAAGAGATGTTTGGATCCTCCCTCTGTAAGAGTTTGGCTGTTTGACCATGGGCAAGCCTTGGACTTTATAAATCAACTTAGATAATCTCTAAGTCTCTTCATGTGCAAGATGGATATTATATCTGACTCATGGGATTGTTATGAGGATTAATTAAGGTAGAATGAACACAGTGCTTAGAACAAAGCCCAGCATGTAGTATGCTCAGTAGATGTCAGCTGTTATTATTTTTCTGCTTTCAGTTTCCATGATCCTTTGTTTTCAATTTATATCCTCTCTAAAAGTTAACATGGAGTTGGTTCTATGACCCCCTAGGGTCGACTTATTAGGTGAGTTCTGCTTTTTCTTTTAGTCTGGAGCTTGTGATATTTGCCAATGAGTGTAGTTCTCATTAAAAGAGCAAGGGGCCACCTACTGAGTGGGCAGTACCCTGGATTTGTGCCATTCATGTCACGGAGGTTTGACAGTCTGTGGCAAATTCATTTGACAGATGCACATCTATGGCAATTTTTCAGTGAGCACTGTCCTAAATTAATTAATCATCAGGCAATTCAGTCTAAATTGAATGGTGCTGCTGCATGCAGAAAATTTTTATTTGTGATTCTTGAGTCATCTCAGTTTAAATTAAGCCTATTAAAATTCTCTGTTCCTAACCAATTTTCAATCAAGTATGCCTAAATGGCCACAATACCCTGCAGGGCATCTTTCTGTTGAGTTTGTGTCTCTTTAATGTCTGTGAGTTAATCATTTTCAGACAATGTTTGTGCTATTTCTATCATTGCCTTCAATACCATTTGCTGCTAATTTGTGGGTGCTAAGGGAGGCTTATGAGGTTGACATAAAAAAGTGGGAGCAAAGATCATAAGGTCATTGCTGAGGTTTAACAAACAATGTTACTTGGTAGTGTTGACCAATAGGTCACCAATAAAAGGACCAGTGTCAGGGAGAAATGGTTCTCGTAACAGCTGTTTACCAGACACAGAGGAGTTCCAGGAATGTACTGTTACAAGCAGATGGTGCAACTTGGTGGTGGGCACACTGTTGACACAGGTGCCTTTGTCTTGTCGATCTCTAAGAGACACAATCAGCTTCAATTTATTAGTCCCATTCTCTTCACAAAATCCCCAGTGTTTACAAACATCAAATGTGGGCTCCTGGCATCTCTTCAGAGACACTGAGAGTCAGTGACAAGACTGGGAAAAATAAGCCCAAATAGAACTTCTCGCTCCCTTACAATCTGAAGTCATCTCCTTTCTCCAAATGGGGCGAGTGGGTTTGATGAAGCACTTTGTGGTGGTCGATGGTGAGAGAAAGCTGTTTTTATTTTTCTTTAGTGATTTGAATGAGCATATTAAAAAAATTGAAGCCTCAGTGCCTCTGTGCAGTAGGGAACATAGTTTCCTCAGTTCTAGGAGCAATCTTGTGGATCTCTGGGGATGTTCAAGGCTGCTGCAGATGGAGCCCTCATGGTCTTCCCTCACAGGTGGAGCCTGCTTTTCCTCTCACTTCCCCTCTCACTTTTTCCTTCCCTCTTTTCAAACTCCCCTCAGGTGGCCTATGCTGAACTGAAGGGAAAAAGTGCTTTGTTTTGCTACAGCAAGTACGCAAAGAGCACTGTACCTCTTACCCTGACCTAACTGCAAGATTCCAGCCAAGCCCAATGGTTGGGCTCTGTCGCCATACCACAGAGCCATTGCCTTTGTTTTGCCACTGATGAGAGCAGGATGAAAAAGGTCAGGAAAGTGACTTAGTGGAGAAGCAAGAGTGGTGTCCAAGGAGTCTGGAAATGAGCCTTCTTGTTCCACTGTTGCTGCAGCCCTCTAGGACACTTGGAATCACTCGAAGACTCGGGGCTGGAGTCTCTGAGGGGTTATAGTTTAAGTTCCTTGTAAATATGCTATTTTATCTTTTCAAAACATATATGATCACAGCAAAAATAGGGGTAGGTTTCTTGCTGATGGCTTCATATGAAAAATCAAAGGGACGGTCCGAGTGTTCCCACAGGTTAAGTGTCCTGAGTGACATATTCTACTTTAGTTCATTTCTGGTGATTATAGGCCAGGTGACGTGGCTGCTCCAACACTAGAACATCTCTGATCATTTTGTCCTTATCATATAGCATCCAATTTGACTCATCTATTGTCCTTAGAGAATTTCTTACCAGTGAGAATTCACTTAACATTTTAATCCACTAGCTCTACCTAGGAGATGCTTAGCTCCAGATGCCAAGACACTGAAAGATTGCTGTCTGAAAAGTTTATTGGGTAATGAAATAAATAAGCATCCCAAATACCAGATGCATAAGGTAATGCTTTTTATGATCGTCGTTGTTAACTTTCACAAAGATTGTAGCTGAAATGTTAATGGAAATGTGAGAGACAGAAATAAATCAGGAAAGAAACTGTTGGTTTCCACAGAAGCCACTGCTTGATTGGTAAAGCTAAATCTGAGTTTAAAGACAGACATTATAATTAAGTATTTTTCATTAAGGTAGAATTCTATTCATTATTTTTAAACCATCAAAGCTTAAGAAATGAAGTAGGCCAATGCATGCATATAACACAGGGATATAAACCCAAGAGCACCAGATGAAAATGTTCATCAAACATCAGAAAATCAATAAAAAGTAATTTAAAAAAGCGGGGGGATATGACTTGGAGTATTGTGTGTGGCACAGATACCTATTTTTTCCCTCTTTAGATAAATAGATATACATATTTAAAAAATAACAATGGTATTTTTTTACGAAGATATTTCTCTATCCTTTATCTTGAATTTTATGGGCTTTGTAAAAATAGTTATGCACAAAGTTTACAAAGAACTTTTCCATCCGTGACCTGACTTTTACCTGATGTTTGGGTTCTTGGGTTCTTCAAGATAGAAATCGAGAGGAAACCCCAGAAAAATATCCAGATTTTATTAAGCTTATGCTCCAGCACAAGGGAGACAGCACAGAGAAAGGAAAGGATCTTGGAAATGGCTGGGAAGCTGGCTCTACTTCTTTACTTTTATAAGCTGGGGACAAAGCACGCATGCAGAAAGGGCAGGCTTTTTTTAAAATGGTAGGCTTTCTTTGCCTGGGAACTTGTGTTTGCGCCTGCGCTGTGGGGCAAGATGGCATTGTACTCATTATTGCCACCCCAGAAAGGTGGGATAGCAGATAAACCTTGGTCAACTGCGCATGCAGAATAATGGTTCCATACTTCTATACAGAAGTAAACAGAAAGGAAATAAAATCAGCTACTTCTGCATTTTTGCATAGGGAGTGATGGGGTGGTGTCTTTCTGGCCGCCCCTGGCCCAAGTCTATGCTGTCTCAATTTGATCAACTCAATAGTGAGGTGGGCAGGAATGGTCTCATTCCTATTTTAAAAATAAGAAAACAGAGGCTTACAATGGTTGTTTACCTAGAGTCCCCTGACTAGCACGTTGTATTCTGACTTCAGATTCTGTTCTTCTGTGTATTTTAGGCATAAAGTACCACTTCTCAGCTTTCCCCCTTTCATTCTATTTTCACTTGTTCTTTAAGATTAAGGCCAAGGAACAACCTTTTCCCAGGGTGGTAACTGACACTGAATCACAATCTTAACTCCAATGTCTCAGTGTGCTGGCTGGAAAATTACTGCTTGGCTATCACCCATGGGAACATAGATTATCATCCATGGGAACATAACATTTTAACAACAAGCTTTCTGCTTCTGTACCCCTGCTTGCACACCCGACCTGTGGGTTGACAGGTAATGAATAGGAGAAAAATAGACCTTTGTGTTCAGACAGAATGAAGAATGGGATTTAGGGCTTAAAAACCCTGTACCTGTACATTTTGGGGCTGCTTAATTTGGGGTCTGCGTACCCCTGGCAGACCCAGCAGGCTGAATAAAGAGTATGTTTCCTATAACTCACTGGTTTCTGGTGGTCCATGTGTCTATCAGGGGCTGGTTTAGTTCCTACAACATCAGGAACTAAATGTTCTTAATGAGATGCTATCCACGTGTTCTTTATTTTAAAAAAGGACTTCTTTGCACAGTTGTTGTGTCAGAGTGTGGTTTGGTAGAAAGAGCACTAGACCAATAACCAAAGAGTTTCTTCTTATTTAGATTCCACCACTGCCCGCCGAAGATCTTAAGCAAGTTACTTCTAACTCTTTGCCATCTCAGCGTCCCCATTTACAAAATAAGGGGATTAAATAGAATGAGCTCTAAATTAAAATTAAAAGTGGGAGAAAAAAACTTAAAATATGATGGGAAAATAATTAGAATGCATAATTAAAAATAATTAGAACATATAAGAAATAGACAAAACTAATAAAACAAACCAAGAAACCAAGAAATTAAGAGGAAAAAAAATATGTGCAGATTAGAGCATATAGATAACATGTAAATAAAAAGAGGAAAAGATTTAGAAAGAAATAACACAAAGGTAAATGCAGAAATTTAAGGATAAAAATATTCAAAGGTGGAAAGCAAAGTAAGAATTTAAGAAGAAATAGAAGAAAAAGAAATAGAAGTCAAGACAGCTGCCAAATAAAAGGGAAAGGTGAAAAAAGAACAAAAAATAAATAGCTAAGTCAAAACAAATGAGAAATTTGGTATAAAAAAGGTAAGTGTTAAATAAGTAGTAATAATTTTTTTTATCTCAACCTAAGAGACAATAAAAAGGATGGTAAAAATAAAATGAAGTTTTGAAAACTTAAAATAGAGGATAAGCATAAAAAATAGTTTAAAGCAATATAAGAATAGCAAAGTGTATAAAAATAATAGCAATAAGATGTACTTTAAAAGGGGTATATTTTAAAAATAAAAGATGTATTGAATTCATTTCAAGAACACAAGAAGAAAATGACCTGTTTACAAGAGCAAGTAGATGTCCTGTGTCTTTAGCAAGGTCTTCTAAGCTGAGGTCACATGGTGCAGTGTCAACTCTCCAAGTAGGAAACCCAGGCCCCTGTGAACAGCATAGCTATGGGCTGTCACGGGGAATGTGCCCCAGTCACGAAGGGCCAGCAGGGAAGTCTCACTGCTGATGAGGAGAGGGGTCAGTGGCCCAGAAAGTCCATCCCAACTGGCTGGTCACAGCAACTTTTAGGCAATTCCTTCTTCTCAAAACCCTACTTGGAACAAAAGATGGTTCCAAGATGCCTGCATAACATAAAAAAGGCGTGGTTATTTTGGGTACACTTTTGGTTTAGACATGTTGGAAACATGAAGAATTGTTAGAAGGGAAAGAAAGAAAAACTCCAGATGTGTAATGTTTTTTCAGTGTGGGATTGGGGTTTGTTCAGGACCACAGGTATCAGAAATACAGATTCCTGCTCACAGCAGAGCCGGGTGTTCTGGAAGTCTGCCTTAGTAACAAGCACTTTGGGGCTGGTAGGGCTGTAGGACAGCTTCATGCTTCAGAGCTGGGTCTAGGTGAGGAAATTTGGGGCCTTGGTCCTTCACACAGCAACTAAAAGAATGCCCAGAATTACATGCAGGGAATGATCCATTCATGGGGCTTCCACCATGAACACACATGGATCACCAGCATTTCTAATCGATGGTGTGTAATTCATTCAGCAAACATTGCCCATCGGGGCCAGGCAGCTGGCTGAATCAAGATTTTTAATCAAGATTTTGAAACCCCTGGGGCCTATGTCAGAGGTTGAAAGTGGGGTGTAGAGCCTGTGCTATACATTCATGTAGTCAGGAGATTGTTTTCCTGTTCCGA
>NW_006435762.1:3626849-3634281 GCF_000325575.1 Pteropus alecto
TGAACTACTTCATTTCTTTGCCAGCATGCTCTTCCTTCCTCTGTGCTTTTGTTTAAGCCATTCCTTCCTGATGAAATGTCTTCCTCCCTTTTTCCTGTCCCTAGTCTGGTAAAGGCCACCTGCTCTTGGAAGCCCTCTCATAACACTTCCAGGCAGCAGCCCCTTCACTTTAGGCCCATAACAATCCTTTCATTTCTCTATCAAATGCTAGGCTCTGCTTTTTTGATAATGTCTCTGTGCATATTTGTTTGTATTTCCCCCCTGCTTTCCTCATTTCCCTTGTAGCAAAAGGAGACTGTAGGCTCTTTCAGGCAGGGGACATTTCTTCAACTGTTTCTGCCTCAGCATCCAGTGGGGAGCCTATGAATAAGCAGCTGATAAATGGCTAATGGGCTTTTCTTCACACAGATGGTATGAGTTAGGTTTGCTTTAGTGGCTTGTCAAATGTCAGCTCATAGCTGCCTTAAATACTTTAAAAAATAAGATGGCATAGAAACAGAGAAAAATAAAAATACCATGCTGATATTTTTTTGAGTTCTCTGATGCCTAAAGGTGATACGAGCAGCCTTATTAAAACAAGCTGAACCAAAGACCATTAACATATCCACATTAAACATTGCCATAAAACACAAGACACAAATGGGAGTTCTTAGAGAAAATATTTACAGTTATCTTTCCCAAATTATAGACCCAGGACATCAGCAAGGCTGGGGTATGGAGTTATAACAAGGGGTCCAGTAAGCCATGTGCATACCAAGCATCGTTTGTAGACTAAATAAATAAATCACAAGTATACATACTTTTTTTTTTTTTTTAAATGACTATGGTGTATACAATGCAGTTTCATTTAAAGGTGTTACTGAACTTTTTGCTGCCTTTCACTTCTTAGGAGGTTATGATGGGAAGTCATAATATTTGAAAAGACTAGGAACCGCAGGCTGATAAGGTGGCTGGGATGTGGTTAGCTGATGACTTCTGTATTTTGCAATGTCTTCCATCTCACAGCATGTCCACTCTGTGATGGCACTGCAGCCTGTAGAGGTTGCTAGCATTCCATGGGAGTTAACCCCACTTACCCTGATAAAGCCAGCAACGTAAGTCTGACTCACGAACACCAGCATCTCTTTTTTCCCCCTGATGCTGGATCTTTTTTCTTTTTTCTTTTTTTTTCCTTTCTATGTTTATCACATCAGTTTTGGAGATGGGCAGTACAGTTTTATACTGAAAAATATCTGGACTTTTATAAATATTCTAGAGCAGTTATTACCACATTTTGGGGGATTTCACTAAGCAGGAAAATTTTAAAAACAAAACCAAAGCCTCCATCACCAGACCCCGAATCTCGTGAGAACTGACAAAAAGGCTGCCAACTTTTAATTTTGCCAAACTAGAACAATGGATAAAACAAAAACAAAACAACCAAAAGAACTAGAACATTTAATAAATTGAACAGCAACTTATTATCAGTGTCAGCTCTCAAATATACATCTACAGTGAGAGTATATAAGACTGCATTTAAGTGTGCTTTATGAAAAACTGTCTTAGTGAAGAGGAAGGAAGAGATGGAGGAAAGACCTGAAGGCTGTACTGTTTTTTTCTGTTCCAGTGATATCTGCTAGCTCTAAATTCTTCAATCTGCCAATGAGTTTAGTAATATGAGATAACCTGAGATTATGGAGCACTGGATATAGGGCTGGAAAATTTGTTCAGACCACGATGCTGCTAATCCATGTCCTCATGACATCATCTATTAATTAACTTTGAACTTTGAAACCAAGATGACTACTTTTTGAGGGAGATGGCTCTCTATCAAATTGTTATTATCACAGAATATGGACTTTGTTGCTTATAGACTGTAAAAATATGTATTCAAATTGGTGAAATTTAGTTTTAAAGAAAACCAACACTATAAAATACTTTTTCACATTAATTATTGAAAATTCATTTTGAAATCATTTATTGTGTCTTAACAACTGGAGTTCGTGACACTAGATTGTTCACAATGACTGTGACCCCTTGAGCATTTTAGACTCTGTTCCACATTCTCTATCTGTAACTGGAACCAATGCCCTGCATCTTTTGAAAAGGACTTCAGGAATCTGCAACTAAGCACCATGGAATCCCAAAATGGTTTCGGTCCTGGAGATGATTAATTAAGACCTTGACTGTGGCTAGCTATCATGAATTACACATTATCCCTCATCTCAACAGATTTGTGAAAGGACGCAGAAAATAATAGAGGAACAAAAAAATTCTTTCGCTGTGATATTGCTTTATATGACATCATTTCATTATCCTCTTCTTTTATTTTTTAAAATATTTCTTTAATTAAGTGAGCAGGAAAATACATGATTGAACAAATCAAAACTACAAGGTATGCCCTTTACAAGACTGAAACAATAAATTCATCCAAAGGCGTGCCGATTTCCTACAACGAGACTTCATGCAACAACATTCAGTGGAGCTTGATATATACAAAAGTTAGAGGCTGCTCAGAGAAGCCTCAGAACTACTGCAGTTGGAAGAATGATAAGACCCAAATGTCATCAGGCTTTCTCAAAGCTACATTTGGCAGGAGGATACTTTTACTATTGTTAATATCCTTTTTTAGAAAAAAAAATTGGTGGTGGTGTCAGTTTTAAATGGTTAGGCCAGAAAGCAAAATCAGAATCCTTTTCATACTTTTAATAACTCTGTGCTTGTTGCAACACCAGTAGATCTTTATCTGTATAAACCTAAGAGTTCTGAAATGTTGCTTTCTCAAGGCTCTATTTGACAGCCTTGCAACTTGGCCTGTAAGATGGTTCAGGAGCAAGAAAGTAGAGCCAGGATCATAGTTTTCCATCCACAATAGCCTTCCAGGAAAGAAAATCCGTAGCATTTTCTATTTTCTACAGGAAAGCAAATCTATATTTTTATGATATAGGCTTTGGACACAATTTTTTGTTTTGATATTGAAATGAAAATGACCATATAGTTCTACACCTTTTTTTTTAAATTCCCAAAATGTCATTGTTTATATTCTTTCATTCATTCACCCAATAAATACTTACTGAGTGACTACTATTTGCTTCTGAGTGGCATTCTTATAAGTAAAGGAGATAGGCCAGGAACAAAGTAGATATTAATAAGTGCTTTGAAAGGCAATAAAGCAGAAAATGAGTGGGAGATTGGAGAGTATTTTATATAGATCTCTGCTAGTAAAGGAATATTTTTGTAGAGATATAAAGGAAGGGAGGAGAAAGTCATGCAGATATGTGGGGGAAGAGATTTCTAGTCAGAGAAAACAGCCAGAGCCAAGACGCTGAGACAGGAATATGCTGAGGGTATTCTGGGTACACTATGCAGGGCAGTGTGGCTGGAGCAAAGTGATATAGGGAAATAGTAGATGAGGTCAGAGGTAACGGAGGTTGGGGAATGGGGTAAAGGGTAGGTCAGATTTACTTGGGCCTCATAGACTGCTGTAAGGAGACGGACATTCTGAATAAGATGGGAAGGTATTGAGGACTTGAGCAGAAAAGTGACATAACCTGATATGTTTTAAAAATGTCATCGCAGGCAAGATGTGGTGTGAACTCAGATTGGATTGCGGATATAGTCTGAAGCTAGAGAAACAGGATTTTTTTCTTTTTAATGGATTGGATATGGTATGTGAAAGAACAATTAAGAGTAACTACAAAGTTTTCTGGTTTGGAAAAACGAAGTTTCCCTTTATTAACACAGGGAAGATTGTAATGGCAGAACACTGGTGCAAATTAGTTTTGGATATGTCAAGTTCAAAACGCCAATTACACATCCAAATGAAGATGTCAGGTAGGAAGTTAGACACATAACTCTGGCATGAAGAAAAAGGTTAGGGCTGGAGATAAAAATGTCAGCATTGTCAGCGTGTAGATGATTTTTAAATTTATTGGGGTGACATTGGTTAATAAAATTATATAAGTTTCAAGTATACAATTCAAAAGTCAACTCAAAATGGATCAAAGCCCTAAATATAAGACCTGAAACAATAAATCACATAGAAGAAAACAGAGGTACTAAACTCATGGACCTTGGATTTAGAGAGGATTTTATGAATTTGACCTCAAAGGCAAGGGAAGTAAAAGCAAAAGTAAATGAATGGGAGTATATCAAACTAAAAAGCCTCTGCACAGGAAAAGAAACCATCAACAAGACAGAGACCACCAACTGAATGGGAGAAGATCTTTGCAAACAACGCTTCCAGTAAGGGACTAATACCCAAAATATACAAAGAACTCACAAATATAGATGGTTTTTTAAAATCCTAAGACTAGAAGCGATCTCTTAGAGATGGGATGCCCGATGCTGGAAACTCCAGGAACTTGGCAAAGGAGACTGAGAAGTGGCCAGAAACATGAGAGGAATGTCTCGGGCAGAGAAAGCATTTCAAGGAAGGAGTGATCAGCTATGTGAAAGATTGCATATAAGTCAAACAGCATGAAGTCAGAGACCTGACCATTGCATTTGACAGCGTGGAGATCACTGGTGTCTTTAGCAAGATCTACTATGGTGAGGATGAAAGCCTGATTTCGGTTGGCTCAGGAGACTAAGGGAGGGGAAGAATTGAAGACTGTAAGTGTATATAATTCTCTCTGAGGAGTTTGTCTGTGAAGGGGAGCAGATAAGTAAAATGGTAGAGAGAGTGTGGTGGGGGGGGCGGGGCTCAGGTGAGTATTTATAGATGGAAGATAGCACTATGTAGTGAAATCCTCCAATGAAATGGGAAAAATTGGTGATGCAGTAGAGAAGAAAAGATTGTTGGGACAATGGCTTTTATTTGATGGGGTTGGATGGGATCTACCCAGAGCAAATGAGAAGAATTGACTGGTATGAATTAAGGAGGCAGTGTAATAATTGATAAGTTTCACTGTGCAAGATCAAGAAACTCAGAAGCCAGGATTTATAGGATTGTCCCAGTGGATCTTGAAATCACCAGGAGTTAAGAAAAGGTGGTGCTGGAGACAGTGACAGTGAGCCAGGAGCTGGAATACTTAAGCAATGAGGGATAGTGATGATAGGTAACTAGAGATTTTATAGGCTGATGGCAAAAGCGTCAAAGAATTGGGTGTTTCGGAAGAGGGATGGATAATGACTGTGTCAATGAGGACCAAGCAGGCATCCTACTATTATTAATGTTTTATTATTCACATTTTGACAGTGATAAATAATATAGTCCAGGGCATGGCAGTGACCATGTGGAAAAGCCTTGGCTCAGAATCTACCAAATCATTTCTAACTACGGCTTAGAACAACTGTAGACAACAGAAGGCTTTTTGTACGTAGGAAAAATAATACTTGAAAGTAACCAAAAGTTTTGGACTAGAAAATATGCCAAGAATATTTTCTTCTTTTATATTCTTTTATATCACACAGGTGAGACTTACCCAGTTTCAGCACATTTTTGACAATTGAAAACACTTTAGAAAACTGGAGATTTAAACAATGTAAACACTTGTAGGCATAGCAAAATGATAGCTTTCCCTTCCAATATTATGTTTGGCATCTCCATAGTTACATTAACATTGTAAATAAGACAGCTAAAATGCATAAAAAATGTTTCACAACATCCAATTTCAAAATTCATCCAAGCTGTCATCTGTTTTTCTGATGCAGATTTATTTCTTGCTGTCACTTAACATTTGAAATTCTGATTCAGGGTAATGTCTGAAATTTTAAAATAAACTATGATACAGTATTCTATTCCTTAACACTAATGCCAGGGGAAGAGATGAGAAAGGGGCAACTGGGGAATGGATATTTGCTATGTACAAATAATGATCCACTACTGGAAACGAAAACTCACCTTTCCACCAGGATTTTCTTAGCCTCGATAGTGCAATGTAACTTGGTGCTGATAAAAACAAACCATCAAAACCAAACCCTATTATGCAAGGTGATGATTTAGTTCGACGATGTCTACACAAAGTGAAAAATCTAGAAACTTTAGAACATTTGCATTTTCAACTCTATTTTCTAATCTTCTTCCGAATGTTTGGCATTGTGGACACAGAGTCCAAGATTTTGATCTGGAGTTAAAATATCTCAAAACTTATGTAGGAGTTTTTGTTTAAAAAAATGCCATTATGGGGATTTAGTTTCAGTGCATTGTGGCACTTCTTGGAATGGCAGGCCTAGAAGAATAAAGTTCAAAGCAGAGTTATGGCCTCCTACTGTTTAATACTACCTAAATTTTTGAATATTCTAGTTGTTTGTGGAAAAATTCCCAAAATAATGATACAGTATGGAAATAAAACACTAGAAAATATTTGGTAGAAATGTACAAAAGGTCAGTTTTGAACTTGTGAGTTCTCAAGAGATTTTCTTCTTTGCTGGGGCTTCTGAAAGGGCATCAGCTCATACTATTTGGAGACCCATGAAAAGATAGCACACTTTAGGGTTCCTGATATTGCTATAGTGATCAAGGCCAAAATGTAGTGCCATTTATGAAACATATTGGCAAGTAAAAGAAATCAAATTTAAGCGTTTAGATTTTATGTTTCAACTATGTAGTTTCAGGGTAGGCCAGTTTTGGGTTTGTTTGTCATGATTTGATTTGTTTAGATTTAAATTTTTGATGAATGAACTGAAAGGTAACTAATGTTCACAGAAATTGTTGAGATGGTCCAACGTAGTATCAGAACGGATTTGGGAATATCAGGAGCGTGGTAGGCAGGGTGATTCAGAATTATCATCATCAGTATGTTGTGGATCTTTTCCTATTTCTTTTCTTTCTTAAAAATAATGTAGTACATCTTCTATCTTAAAGCAATCAGCACAAATGCAAGTGATGCCTGTTTAAGCAGACTTTCAAAGACAGCACACACTATTAACACAAAGAGCTCTTCCACATTTCAAGAATACAGTGACGGGAACTGGTATACATAATCATAGAGAAAACTTTTTCTTTAACTTCAGGGAATGTGAGGTCAGACTTCAGCCGCTTCCTTGTCTGGCAATGGACAAAACCAAAAGGCTTCAGCCTAATTTCACATCTCTTTCTAATCTACCGCACAGGAGGGACCAGAGACAGCAATTACCAATGAGTCACAAGAGCAGACAGAAAACTGTTAGTAGGTCTTGATAACCAGGAATTAGACGCTTTTTAAAAATGTGTACTCAATGCAAAGTACGTCAGGAATGTATCTGAGAAAGTGATGTGAATGTGTTAGAAAGATGGAATCCCCATCCAAGTAGCCTTGTGGGATTACATCTGTACCTTAATCTATCCTGTTGAAATAGCATTAGGTCTTCTTGAAGCATCATCTAAAAAATCTTCAAGAAAAATAATGTGGAACTTAGTGCAAGCTGTCTTCATTTACATTGTGTGCAATGACAATGATCTGAATGCGAAGGGCATGAGAAAGACTTTGCTATTTGAAGGGACCTTCTAGGTCATCCATTCCTATCGCCA